>NC_026152.1:19140039-19142940 GCF_000512975.1 Sesamum indicum
GGCACCTGACGAGGGGCATTGTTGTAACATTTTTTTCCTTTATTAATGAAAATTACATTTTACCAAAAAAACTGTGCAAAACAGCTAATTTTTTATCGTTCTCAGAATTCGACGAAGCTTGACCCAAACGTTGGTCTAGACCCAAGCATTTGTATTGTAAATTTGTTAAGCAATAGTAATAACTACAAGTTAGTATAAAAGGGAAAAAATCTTGTTTTAGTAAAACCGTGGAAAACAGCTAAATTTTGAGCGTTCTCAGAATTCGACGAAACTTGACCCAAACGTTGGTCTAGACCCAAGCATTTGTGTGTTAAATTTTCCTAAGTGAAATAATAACTACAAGTTAGTATAAAAGGGAAACAAACTTGCTTTAGTAAAACCGTGCAAGACAGCTAAATTTTGAACGTTCTCAGAATTCGGCGAAACTTGACCCAAACGTTGGTCTAGATCAAAGCATTTGTGTGTTAAATTTTCCTAAGCGAAATAATAACTACAAGTTAGTATAAAAGGGAAACAAACTTGCTTTAATAAAACCGTGCAAAACAGCTCAATTTTGAACGTTCTCAGAATTCGAGAAAACTTGAACCAAACGTTGGTCTAGATCAAAGCATTTGTGTTGTAAATTTGCTAAGCGTAATAATAACTAAAAGTTAGTATAAAAGGGAAACAGACTTGGTTTAATAAAACTGTGCTAAACAGCTAAATTTTGAACGTTCTAAAAATTCGATGAAACTTGACCCAAACGTAGATATAGACCCAAGAATTTGTATTATACATTTGCTAAGCGTAATAATAACTACAAGTTAGTATAAAAGGGATACAAACTTGCTAAAAGAAGGGCATGTCAATGTGAGCGCCCTCTTGCTTTTCTTCTGCACTATTTTTGATTTTTCAAAATCTGGTCGTGGATGTTCCTCTTATATAAATATGCGCCGGCGCGGGGAACACAACGGTAAAGTTTTTTTGTTCTTTTCTTTCTTGAAATCACAATTGGTAAAGTTGGGAAGATTAGGTTTCACTGTGGTTTGAGGGTGAGAAAGTGACAGACCCGTGAACAAGATGATGATTTCAAGGGTAAATTGCATTTTTGCCCCTGTATTATCATCAAAATGCAAAGAACCCCTATATTAAAAAAAATAGGTTAAAAATTCGATATTTTTATTAATCTTGTGTAGAAAGTTATTCCTGTTAGGATCTGGCGAAGAGCGAGAAATATTAAAAAATGCTATATCAATACAATATTATATCATATGATATCAATTAGAAAAATCCGCACCATTGTCGTGTTAATACATTAATATATGACTGGCATGTGTTGAATTAAAATATAATTAAATCATACATAGTTGAATTAAATATAATTAAATCATACATAATTTAAAAATATAATCACATATAACCCACACATGTAGGTGAAATAAGTGCATGTTATAAAAAAAATGGGGTTAAATGCAATTTACTTATCTGATATACGAAATGAGCAAATATCCCCTTATGACAATACATGAAACAATTTTACTATTTTATTTTTTATAGAGGATTTTTTGCTCATTTATATTATGCAATTTGATATTTTCTTTTTACATGTAAGTGTTTATGTAGCGGATGAAAGACTAATTAAAAAAATGTCCAATCAATAAAATCCTCAAATTAAAAAATCTCAATTCTGTTCATCCCACCATATTTTAGCCACTTTTAAAATCGACGATCAGAATCTTGCAATTGTAAAAAATCAATTAATTCGAGGATCTTGCAATTGTAAAAAATCAATTAATTCGAGGTTACTATTTTGCCACCTCTTATATACATGACAGTAAAGTCAATTAAAGCTTAAAAAATCCCACTATTCAATTTCGGCATTGGATCTTCTATTTCATCTCCTATTGCTTTTTGAGATGATTGTCGTGTGGATAATCTTAAGTGAGAGAAAATGTGGTGTAAAAATCGTGGGGCAAGAGAGAGAAAATATATAGAAAAAGTAGATCGAAATAAAAAATTAAAAAAGATAAAATCTATGGCAAAGAGATAGAAAATTATCGATAAAAAATAATTAATGATAATTTTAATATTATCACAAATTATATTTATTTAGTGGCAAGAATTATTATTTTATTACAACAATGAATTTTAAAGTTTTATTGAAGATAATTATTTTATAAAAATTATAATTAGTTTCTAATTGTAAAAATTAACTCTTATATTTACCAGTTCAGTAACTCTTGAGAGAGTTAATGGTCTTGAACAAAAAAATAACGCCAAGAGAGGTAGTACAGTTAGTGAGCTGGTAAATACAGGAGTTAATTAAGTGAACTAGCAGATATAATTATTTTGTAAAAACTATTCTTTAACTTAAGAAAAAGTATTTTAAATACATTTGAAAAAAAATATATCACATCAACTATAATCATTATATATTATTTTATCTCACAATTAATTATGTATTAAAAAAATATTGATTATACTACAAAAATAATGATTATTTTATATTATTATATCTGTCTTTCATTAACGCGTATTATTATTGAAAATACATTAATAAGTAACTTAAAATCATTATTATTGAAAATATTAATGAGTACGTGAATGTAGCTTTTAAAATAGTATAACATATTTAATATTTTGTAATTGTTGTAAATAAAAAATTTGCATTTTTGGCACAAGAATATCATCTAACTATGAGAATCAAGACGTCATTTATTATTGGACCTAGCCAAGTATTTTCCACACTCAACCAATTACATAATTAACTTAAGAACAGTGTCTCTTTATATCTCAAAATGTAAATAGTTTAGGCTGTAATTACTTGCGAGTAAAATATGTTTGATTGAGATAAGATATTAAAATTATTATTAAATACTTTTTATTGATAATTTTCTATTTTCTTGTAGTAATAAAAAATAA
>NC_026152.1:19143183-19147362 GCF_000512975.1 Sesamum indicum
TGGTTCAACACTTAACCAGCTCGAGTGCCACACCATGCTGGCACCCATGCACACTGACAGGCAAACCTGCCATGCCAACGTCTGATAGAGCTTCAAGGGGCTTACAGGAGCATCGTCTAAGACTGATCCGCCATTTGCTTCCAAATATCAAGAATGCTGAGGCATGGCCTTCTCAGGTAGTATAACATGTCCCCTTTCTTCCAGATTACCCCATCCACCATTAACACCCTGTCTTCACAATATTGATTTCTTCTTTACATGGATGGGAAATCAAAGAGTGTAGCAGGCCTAGCGTAGCGATCGAGGGAGAGAGCGGCTTCCTAGTTGGAAGGCGCGAGAGACCGAATAACGGGGAGGGGGGGGGGGGGGGGGGGAGGGCGACAGCGAGGGAGAGAGAGATTAGCAGTAGACTAGTAGTGTAAGAAAGGCGAGACGACGAATACAAAAAGTCACTATCCGAAAGAATTGTACTGTAGAGCACGGGGCGTAAAGGAGAAAAAGCAGAACTCAGATATTATGTGGATTTCTTTTTTCCTTTTTCTTTGAAAATAATCCCAAAAAGAAATAAATAAATAAATATCAATCACCAGCAATCATTCCATTTCAGCCTCTCATTCCCTTTATCTTCTTCTGCCCATCAAATTCTCCACCAAACCAGCGGCGGAGGTGGAACGAAATGGGCAGCGCCGACGCTCGCGGCGGGGGGCGTTGGTGGTTGGGGAGTACTCCGATTCTCTGAGGAATTTGGAGTTGAGAATAAAACAAAATAGCAGATACAATGGAAAAAGTTTCTGTATTGGCTTATCTCCTGAAACTGGATCAGTCACGGGCTCTTCCACAACCTATTGTCTATGATACTCATTGCCCTCGAATTTTCCATTTCCTTGTCTGTCCGTCTTTTTTTTTGTGGTGTCTGGGTGTGGTGTGTGTGTGTGTGTGCATGCACGTGTGCTGTGTGGGGTGTGTGTGTGTGCGCATGTGTGTGGGGGGTGTGTGCGTGCGTGTTGGGTGTGTGTGTGTGTGTGTATGCGTGTGGAGTGTGTGGGTGTGTGTGTGTGTTTGGGGTGGGGTGTGTGAGTGTGTGTGTCACGATAGGACATGTTTTACTTTCATTTTGAACATAGAAAAAGTGAGGTGTTGCTTTTATCTTCAGCGCCAACGAATGTCATCTGCGTCTTGTTACATTTGCCATCCTCCTTCAATTTCTAAGTCTTCATTTTATCTACACAACCTTTTTTCTCGTGCAGGATGTCACCATAGTTTTGCAATATTTTATACTCATTACGGGTACTGTGTGTCTTTGTGGTCTATTTATGTCCTTTGTAATATTTTTGTGTGCTTGCATAGATGTGTATCCTCATTTTTGTTTACTTGATATTAAAGAGTATTTATTGAAATAAGAGCAATAACAGGATAGGAGAGAGTGTATTGCCCTCTTCTTTTTTCCTTTCAATATATCTCGTTAGCAAGAGTGGTCTTGGATTGATTTAATTTACTAGAGGGGATATAGTAAGGAAAAATGAGTGGAGGATTGATAAAATCTGATAACTGCCTTGGGTGGTTATGATATGCTAACCAATTCTTGAATTGGTTGACAGCGACCATTACAAAATGTTGTATTTTTGAACCTGACTTTGGTGTATTTAGCCATTTTGATTTTCTTCCTGCTAATAGCGGTTTCTATAATTTTCACCTTTGAATCACATGGTAGTTTCTGTGGCATCACCGTGATTTTTGGTACTCGCATAGAAGAGGGAGAATGGTGCTTTTTTTCCTTTCAATGTATCTCGTTAGCAAGAGTGCTCAGTGTGCGCTATTCAATCTTTAATCTGGTGATTGATGAGCTTCTTGATGAAAACCACTTTAGCTTAGTAGACAATGTATAGTTTGCTGCATTTGTTGTTTTTCAGTTTGATGTAATGTATCATTGTAATTGTTTTATTATTTTGGTTGTAACAATTCTGATACTTACTGAGTATGATATGTGTGATTCCGACATGTGATCGGTCCTGTTAGTTGAAATATTGCAGTGATGCTTTGTAATTTTATTAAGTTTAAAGTTATTTTACTTGTTGGTTGCTATTCGATGCTTTGGGAGAAGCCTGCCTGTGGGCATCAAGAAGAGCTTAACTATTACTGCTCTATTAAACCCAGTGTTATTATTGGAGCAAAGAAAGTTGCAACATTTCCCAGTGTGTTTTCATATGTTAATAGTATTAGGGCAATGATTTTTTCATTAATATTATCTAGTTTCTGGATCAATCTCTCTAAAAATTAAGATCTATTGTAGTAGGTTTCTATTGAGATCATAATGTCAACGAATATATTTTTATATGTTATAATCAGCTACTGTATTTCTTTTTCAATTTTATAGGCCACAAACTTGAGAAGTTTTGCTTAATGATTCCCCTCCTTGTTTCGAATTTTTTATTCCATCTTTTTTTTTATGTGGTGTTTGTGTATCTGTGGGGATGTGTGTGTGTTTGTGCATGTGGGGGTGTGTGTGTGTGTGCGCGCGTATGTGTGGGGTGTGTGTGTGTGTGTGTGTGTGTGTGTGGTGTGTGTGTGTGTGTGTGGGATGTGTGTGTGTGCGTGTGGGGTGTGTGGGGGGTGTGTGTGTGTGTGTGTATGCGTGTGGAGTGTGTGGGTGGGTGTGTGTGTTTGGGATGGGGTGTGTGTGTGTGTGTCACGATAGAACATGTTTACTTTAATTCTGAACATAGAAGAAATGAGGTGTTGCTTTTGTCTTCAGCGCCAACGAATGCCATCTACGTTTTATATTTGTCACTTCAATTTCTAAGTCTTCATTTTTATCTACACAATCTTTTTTCTCGTGCAGGATGTCACCATAGTTTCGTAATATTTTATGCTAATTACGGGTATTGTGTCTTTGTGGTCTATTTTTGTCCTTTGTAATATTTTTGTGTGATTGCATAGATGTGTATTTTCATTTTTGTTTACCTGATATGAAATAGTATTTATTGAAATAAGAGCAATAACAGGACCGAAGAGAGTGCATTGCCCTCTTCTTTTTTTCTTTTAATATATCTCGTTAGCAAGAGTGGTCTTGGATGGATTTAATTTACTAGAGGGGATATAGTTAGGAAAAATGAGCGGAGGATTGATAAAATCTGATAACTGCCTTGGGTGGTTATGATATGCTAACCAATTCTTGAATTGGTTGACAACGACCATTACAAAATATTGTAGTTTTGAACCCTGACTTTGGTATGTTTAGCCATTTTGATTTCCTTCCTGCTAATAGCGGTCTCTATAATTTTCACCCTTGAATCACATGGTAGTTTCTGTGGCATCACCGTGATTTTTGGGTAAATGGAAGAGGGAGAATGGTGCTTTTGCTCATGAATAGGACTAGCTTCTACAGTGGGTGATATGTCATGTGCTTTTAGGGTTCCTCTAAACTGCTGCTCAGTGTGCGCTATTCAATCTTTAATCTGGTGATTGATGAGCTTCTTGATGAAAACCACTTCAGCTTAGTAGACAATGCATAGTTTGGTGCATTTGCTCTTTTTCAGTTTGACGTAATGTATCATTGTAATTGCTTTATTATTTTGGTTGTAACAATTCTGATACTTACTGAGTATGATATGTGTGATTCCGACATGTGATCGGTCCTGTTAGTTGAAATATTGCAGTAATGCTTTGTAATTTTATTGAGTTTAAAGTTGCATTACTTGTTGGTTGCTATTCGATGCTTTGGGAGAAGCCTGTCTGTGGGCATCAAGAAGAGCTTAACTATTACTGCTCTATTGAACCCAGTGTTATTATTGGAGCAAAGAAAGTTGCAATATTTCCCAGTGTGTTTTACACATGTAATAGTATTAGGGTAATGATTTTTTCATTAATATTATCTAGTTTCTGGATCAACCTCTCTAAAAATTAAGATCTATTGTAGCAGGTTTCTGTTGAGATCATGATGTCAACGAATATATTTTTATATGTTATGATCAGCTACTGCATTTCTTTTTCAATTTTATCGTCCACAAACTTGAGAAATTTTGCTTAATGATGCCCCTCCTTGTTTCAAATTTTTTATTTCCTTGTCTGTCCATCTTTTTTTTTTATGTGGTGTTTGGGTGTCTGTGGGGTGTGTGTGTGTGCGTGTGGGAGTGTGTGTGTGTTTGTGCATGTGGGGGTGTGTGTGAGTGTGTGTGCGTG
>NC_026152.1:19147588-19147888 GCF_000512975.1 Sesamum indicum
TGGTTCAACACTTAACCAGCTCGAGTGCCACACCATGCTGGCACCCATGCACACTGACAGGCAAACCAGCCATGCCAACGTCTGATAGAGCTTCAAGGGGCTTATAGGAGCATCGTCTAAGGCTGATCCGCCATTTGCTTCCAAATATCAAGAATGCTGAGGCATGGCCTTCTCGGGTAGTATAACATGGCCCCTTTGTACCAGATTACCCCGTCCACCATTAACACCATGTCTTCACAATATTGGTTTCTTCTTTACATGGATGGGAAATCCTCTCACAGCTACGCGCATGCATTTTGT
>NC_026152.1:19157888-19164781 GCF_000512975.1 Sesamum indicum
ATATATGTAATAGTATTAGGGCAATGATTTTGCCATTAATATTATCTAGTTTCTGGATCAACCTCTCTGAATATTAAGATCTATCATAGCAGGTTTCTGTTGAGATTATGATGTCAACGAATATATTTGTATATGTTCTAATCAGCTACTACATTTCTTTTTCAATTTTATCGGCCACAAACTTGAGAAGTTTTGCTTAATGATGCCCCCTCCTTGTTTCGAATATTCCATTTCCTTATCTGTCTGTCTATTTTTTTTTTGTGGTGTTTGGGTGTCTGTGGGGTATGTGTGTGCGTGCGTGTGGGAGTGTGTGTGTGTGTGTGTGTGCGTGTGCGGTGTGGGGGTATGTGTGAGTGTGTGTGTGTGGGGGGGGGTGCGTGCGTTGTGTGTGTGTGTGCGTGTAGTGTGTGTGTGTGTGTGTATGCGTGTGGAGTGTGTGGGTGTGTGTGGGTGTTTGGGGTGGGGTGTGTGTGTGTGTGTGTGTCACGATAGAACATGTTTTACTTTCATTCTGAACATAGAAGAAGTGAGGTGTTGCTTTTGTCTTCAACGCCAACGAATGTCATCTGCATCTTGTTACATTTGCCATTCTCCTTCAATTTCTAAGTCTTCATTTTTATCTACACAACCTTTTTTCTCATGCAGGATTTCACCAAAGTTTCGCAATATTTTATGCTCATTACGGGTATTGTGTGTCTTTGTGGTCTATTTATGTCATTTGTAACATTTTTGTGTGCTTGCATAGATGTGTCATTTTTGTTTTGTTTACCTGATATGAAATATTATTTATTGAAATAAGAGCAATAACAGGATAGGAGAGAGTGCGTTGCCCTCTTCTTTTTTCCTTTCAATATATCTCGTTAGCAAGAGTGGTATTGGATTGATTTAATTTACTAGAGGGGATATAGTAAGGAAACCTGAGTGGAGGATTGATAAAATCTCATAACTGCCTTAGGTGGTTATGATATCTTAACCAATTCTTGAATTGGTTGACAGCGACCATTACAAAATGTTGTAGTTTTGAACCATAACTTTGGTATGTTTAGCCATTTTGATTTCCTTCTTGCTAAAAGCGGTCT
This sequence comes from Sesamum indicum, assembly GCF_000512975.1. Classification (NCBI taxonomy): domain Eukaryota; kingdom Viridiplantae; phylum Streptophyta; class Magnoliopsida; order Lamiales; family Pedaliaceae; genus Sesamum; species Sesamum indicum. Next base: position 19,158,968 of record NC_026152.1, read on the forward strand.
CTATAATTTTTACCCTTGAATCACATGGTTGTTTCTGTGGTATCACCGTGATTTTTGGGTAGTCGCATGGAAGAGGGAGAATGGTGTTTTTGCTCATGAAAAGGACTAGCTTCTACAGAGGGTGATATGTCATGTGCTTTTAGGGTTCCTCTAAACTGCTGCTCAGTGTGCGCTATTCAATCTTTAATCTGGTGATTGATGAGCTTCTTGATGAAAACCACTTTAGCTTAGTAGACAATGCATAGTTTGGTGCGTTTGCTATTTTTCAGTTTGATGTAATGTATCATTGTAATTGCTCTATTATTTTGGTTGTAACAATTCTGATACTTACTGAGCATGATATGTGTGATTCCGACATGTGATCGGTCCTGTTAGTTGACATATTGTAGTAATGCTTTGTAATTTTATTGAGTTTAAAGTTGCATTACTTGTTGGTTGCTATTCGATGCTTTCGGAGAAGCCTGCCTGTGGGCATCAAGAAGAGCTTAACTATTACTGCTCTATTGAACCTAGTGTTATTATTGGATCAAAGAAAGTTGCAACATTTCCCAGTGTGTTTTACATATGTAATAGTATTAGGGCAATGATTTTTTCATTAATATTATCTAGTTTCTAGATCAACCTTTCTGAAAATTAAGATCTATTGTAGCAGGTTTCTGTTGAGATCATGATGTCAACGAATATATTTTTATATGTTATAATCAGCTACTGCATTTCTTTTTCAATTTTATAGGTCACAAACTTGAGAAGTTTTGCTTAATGATGCCCCTCCTTGTTTCGAATTTTTTATTCCATCTTTTTTTTTTATGTGGTGTTTGGGTGTCTGTGGGGTGTGTGTTTGTGCATGTGGGGGTGTGTGTGTGTTTGTGCATGTGGGTGTGTGTGTGTGTGTGTGTGTGTGTGCGTATGTGTGGGGTGCGTGCGTGTGTGTGTGTGTGTGGTGTGTGTGTGTGTGTGTGTGGGATGTGTGTGTGTGTGTGCATGTTGGGTGTGTGTGTGTGTGTGGGGTTTGTGTGTGTGTGTGTGGGGTGTGTGTGTGTATGTGTGTATGCATGTGGAGTGTGTGGGTGGGTGTGTGTGTTTGGGATGGGGTGTGTGTGTGTGTGTCATGATAGAACATGTTTACTTTCATTCTGAACATAGAAGAAATGAGGTGTTGCTTTTGTCTTCAGCGCCAACGAATGTCATCTGCGTCTTGTTACATTTGTCATTCTCCTTCAATTTCTAAGTCTTCATTTTTATCTACACAATCTTTTTTCTCGTGCAGGATGTCACCATAGTTTCGTAATATTTTATGCTAATTACTGGTATTGTGTGTCTTTGTGGTCTATTTTTGTCCTTTGTAATATTTTTGTGTGCTTGCATAGATGTGTATTCTCATTTTTGTTTACCTGATATTAAATAGTATTTATTGAAATAAGAGCAATAACAGGACCGGAGAGAGTGCATTGCCCTCTTTTTTCTTTCTTTTAATATATCTCGTTAGCAAGAGTGGTCTTGGATTGATTTAATTTACTAGAGGGGATATAGTTAGGAAAAATGAGTGGAGGATTGATAAAATCTGATAACTGCCTTGGGTGGTTATGATATGCTAACCAATTCTTGAATTGGTTGACAACGACCATTACAAAATATTGTAGTTTGGAACCCTGACTTTGGTATGTTTAGCCATTTTGATTTCCTTCCTGCTAATAGCGGTCTCTATAATTTTCACCCTTGAATCACATGGTAGTTTCTGTGGCATCAATGTGATTCTTGGGTAAATGGAAGAGGGAGAATGGTGCTTTTGCTCATGAATAGGACTAGCTTCTACAATGGGTGATATGTCATGTGCTTTTAGGGTTCCTCTAAACTGCTGCTCAGTGTGCGCTATTCAATCTTTAATCTGGTGATTGATGAGCTTCTTGATGAAAACCACTTCAGCTTAGTAGACAATGCATAGTTTGGTGCATTTGCTCTTTTTCAGTTTGATGTAATGTATCATTGTAATTGCTTTATTATTTTGGTTGTAACAATTCTGATACTTACTGAGTATGATATGTGTGATTCCGACATGTGATCGGTCCTGTTAGTTGAAATATTGCAGTAATGCTTTGTAATTTTATTGAGTTTAAAGTTGCATTACTTGTTGGTTGCTATTCGATGCTTTGGGAGAAGCCTGCCTGTGGGCATCAAGAAGAGCTTAACTATTACTGCTCTATTAAACCCAGTGTTATTATTGGAGCAAAGAAAGTTGCAACATTTCCCAGTGTGTTTTACATATGTAATAGTATTAGGGCAATGATTTTTTCATTAATATTATCTAGTTTCTGGATCAACCTCTCTGAAAATTAAGATCAATTGTAGCAGGTTTCTGTTGAGATCATGATGTCAACGAATATATTTTTATATGTTATGATCAGCTACTGCATTTCTTTTTCAATTTTATCGTCCACAAACTTGAGAAGTTTTGCTTAATGATGCCCCTCCTTGTTTCGAATTTTTTATTTCCTTTTCTATCCATCTTTTTCTTATGTGGTGTTTGAGTGTCTGTGGGGTGTGTGTGTGTGCGTGTGGGGTGTGTGTGTATGTGTGTGTGGGGTGTGTGTGTGTGTGGGGTGTGTGTGTGTGTGTGCATGGGGTGTGTGTGTGTGTGGGGGGGGGGGGGGGGGCGTCTGGGTGTGGGTGGGTTGTGTGTGTGTGTGTGTCACGATAGAACATATTTTACTTTCATTTTGAACAGTCTAATACGATGAACAGTCTGCCTTAAACTGGTTCAACACTTAACCAGCTCGAGTGCCACACCATGCTGGCACCCATGCACACTGACAGGCAAACCAGCCATGCCAACGTCTGATAGAGCTTCAAGGGGCTTATAGGAGCATCGTCTAAGGCTGATCCGCCATTTGATTCCAAATATCAAGAATGCTGAGGCATGGCCTTCTCGGGTAGGCATAACATGGACCCTTTTTTCCAGATTACCGCGTCCACCATTAACACCCTGTCTTCACAATGTTGGTTTCTTCTTTACATGGATGGAAAATCCTCTCACAGCTATACGCATGCATTTTGTGGAAAGAGGAGAAATTATTCGTTGCTTCCTTGCAAGCAGAATTATCAATCCAGGGCCGGAGAAATTATTCGTTGCTTCCTTGCAAGCAGAATTATCAATCCAGGGCCTTCATCAAATCGAAGTGCTTCCTACACATATCTACGAACTTCGGATGCCATGAAAATGCTGCAGGTGCGGGACAACTGAATTTCATGATTTTTTACAAAGGCCCAAGTCGGGACCGAAAAATTTTATTATTTTACAGAGTTTATTAATTTATAGAGTATTAATTTATAGAGGTTTTACTGTATCTCGTTAGCAAGAGTGGTCTTGGATTGATTTAATTTACTAGAGGGGATATAGTAAGGAAAAATGAGTGGAGGATTGATAAAATCTGATAACTGCCTTGAGTGGTTATGATATGCTAACCAATTCTTGAAATTGGTTGACAGCGACCATTACAAAATGTTGTAGTTTTGAACCCTGACTTTGGTGTGTTTAGCCATTTTGATTTTCTTCCTACTAATAGCGGTCTTTATAATTTTCACCCATGAATCACATGGTAGTTTCTGTAGTGCTTGGGACAAAGATGAAACTCGGTTTCATTGATGGGACTTTCCCCAGACCAACAGCTGGTTCGGTGATCTTTGAACAATGGAGACGGGTGGATTTAATGGTCACGTCATGGATTTGGAATTCAATTTCCAGAGATTTCGTTGAGTCGTTCATGTACGTATCTTCCTCACGTGAACTTTGGCTTGAGATTCAAGGTAGATATGGGCGGAGCAATGGCCCTATGGTCTATCAAATTCAACGGGATCTATCACTGACTGCTTATGTGACCAGACTTAATATAAAATATGGAACAAATTGTCGCCTGGCGCCTAATCCCAAATGCACCTCTGGAGGCTGCACATGTGGTTAAACAAAGCAATTGCAGAGAGGAATGAGAACACACAATTGATGCAATTACTCATGGAGTTACATGAAAGCTTTGATTATGAAAGAAGCTAGATTTTGATGCAAGAACCTTTGGCAGATTTAGAGCGAGCATTCTCCATGGTTTTCACGGTGGAGAAACAAAGGCAGGTTCACACTGATATAGGAGAAGTCTCAAGACAAATGGTCTACCAGCTCATGTTGAAAGATAACAAGAAGGATGTAGGAGATATGTTCTCAAACAGGAGGAAACCATATTTGAATAAACATAATTTGTTGCGCACCTACTGTCATAAACCTGGTCTTACATAAGACACATGCTTCCAGGTTCATGGAGAGCAAAACTGGTACAAGTACAAGTAGAAGGAACAAGCAATCGAAATTTTGTTGCTGCAGCAACACTGGATGAAAGGGCAACATCTGTAGATACCACCACTACCGAACTTTGCTTGTCACAAAATACAGAAGAGTTTGCTGGTAATACCTCTGGACCATCTGAAAATGATTCGGACTGTTGGATAATTGATTGCAGGGCTACTAACCATATATGTGAAACATTCAACTTTTTCATTCATACACTAAGCCTCCACACACCAAATACATTCACTTGCCTGGTGGTTGCATGACGCTTGCATCATACGTTGGCATTGTTCACTTAAATGACCATGTCACACACACGCAAGTCTTTATATTCCTTCTTTCTCTATCATCTTGTTATTTGTCAGCCAGTTATGTCATCACAATGCTTATACTTTTCAGTTCCCTAAAGCTAAGTGCTTATTGCAGGACCAAGTTACGAAAGGAGCTTGGTTGAAGGGACTGCTTCCAAGAATCTCTACATTGTTAGACAGTGCCTTAACACATATGCCTTTCCTCCCTCTGTGCATTGCAATATTGCATGTTCTAGCTCAGTTCAATGTGATGTACAAACCTGGCACAATAGGCTAGGACATTCTTTTAAACGTAATGAAACATATTCCAATCTGTGCTTTCACTAATGTCGATCTTGATGTACCCTGTGATGTGTGTCACAAAGCCAAACAAACTAATAACATTTCTTTCCAGTGAATCACAATCTGAAGCACCCTTTCATCTTATACATTTAGATGTTTGGGGCCATTATACAACCTATACAATTTCAAAGTGCAACTATGTCCTCACAATTCTAGATGATTACAGTCGCTCCTTGTGGACTTACCTCTTGAGACACAAATCCTAAGTTGCTTCCACTCTCAAGTATTTCTTCTCCATGATCAATAACCAATTTGCCATAAATATAAAAGTCATAAGGACGGACAATGGTTCTGAATTCCTCAACAACGACTGCCACACTCTTTGTCAAGATCTAGGTGTCATCCATCAAACTTCTTGCACATATACACCTCAGCAAAATGGGAGAATTGAACGCAAACATAAATAACTTCTAAATATTACTAGAGCCTTGCTATACCAACCCTCCTACAGTTCCGGGGTAATTCCATTCTCACAGCAACCTACTTAATCAATAGAACACCTTCAAAGCACCTCCACTAGAAAACTCTCTTTGAACAATTAATAGATCACAATCCCTCTCACACTCATCTCTGTGCCTTTGGTTGCCTTTGCTATGCCAGTAATGTAGATCCTCACAAGTCTAAGTTTCATCCTAGGGCTCTCAAGTGCATTCTGTTAGGGTATGCCATGACTTAGAAAGCATATAAACTCTATGACTTGGATAAAAACCGTATTATCATCTCTAGAGATGTTCACTTCCATGAACATTACTTTACTTTTTCTACCCTGTTTCTCTCTCTTCTCTTAGTCTCTGTCATTTTCCTTTAGTTCCCCCTTATACTGATGATGCT
>NC_026152.1:19164915-19165426 GCF_000512975.1 Sesamum indicum
CTCCTTGGCTTAATGATTTTATATGTTCTGCACATGTACCTCCTTCTTTACACTCCACCACTCCTGCATTTAAGTTGTTTGTAGCCTCGTTATCTGTTTTGCAGGAGCCCAAGTCTTTCTTTAGGCCATCCAGCATGAGGAATAGAGGGAGGCCATGAACAATGAGCTGCAGGCCTTAGAGCACAACAACACTTGGAAGCTTGCCCCTTTTTTGCCTGGTAAATAGGCAATTGGTTGTAAATGGATCTTCAAGACAAAGCTTAGAGATGATGGCCAAAACAGTTTTAGAGAAAAATTATATATATATAAACAGGTGTGAGAGTAAATAAAAAGAATGTATTTTTTTAGGGGAAATTATTGTAATAATGCAAAGAAAAAGAAAGTTACAAGAGTGGGGTGGTTTTGGAGGTGTTTAAAAAGTAGGCAGCACCGCTGCTGCTATTTTTTATAATTATACTGTTTTTTTAAAATTCTTAACAAGTAAAAGAATATTATTTATTTTAATTCTTAA
>NC_026152.1:19165848-19167225 GCF_000512975.1 Sesamum indicum
TTTGCTCTTATGTCTTTTCACAATAGGACTGAAACACTTAGACTATATTTGAATTGATGGATTTGAAGTTTAGATTAGTGTTTATATATTATTCACATTTTATTTATTTTAAATTTTACTATGCCAAGTAAATTATAATAAAAATATCTTCTATCAAATTAATCGTGTTAAAGTATCGAGGGTGATCCGATAACTTTCAAAGATGCTATGGCTTCTTCAGAAGCCAAGCAGTGGAAAGAAGCTGCCAAAAGTGAGATGGACTCCATTGTTTCCAATGGAACATGGGTGCTAGTCGATCTCCCTCCGGGGTGTACTACTATTGGATGTAAGTCGATTTTTAAAAGGAAACTGAAACCTGATGGGACCATAGATAAGTTTAAAGCCAGATTGGTGGCTAAAGGGTTTAAACAAAAGGAGGGAATAGACTATTTCGATACCTATTCTCCGGTAGCTCGATTGACTACAATCCGGGTGCTTATAGCAATTGCTTCGGTGTATAATCTCCCAATTCATCAGATGGATGTGAAAACAGCCTTCTTGTATGGTGAACTCGAGGAAGAGATTTACATGGAACAGCCTGAGGGGTTTGTAGCTCATGGTAACGAGCATAAAGTTTGTAAACTTGTTAAGTCTCTATATGGACTTAAACAAGCACCCAAACAGTGGCATGAAAAGTTTGATAAAACTATTCTTGCGTTCGGCTTCACTGTAAATGAGAATGATAAATGCATATACTGCTAGGTTAAAGGAGATAAACTGATAATTCTATATCTGTATGTGGATGATAATCTATTAATAGGGTCATGTCTAGATATTATTATTGAAACCAAGTCATTTTTGAAAAATAAGTTTGAAATGAAGGATATGGGTGAGGCTAATGTGATTCTTGGCATCAAGTTGACTCGGTCAACTGATGGAATAGCCATTTCTCAGTCTCATTATGTTGAGAAGATAATTGAGAAATTTGGTTATCAAAACAGCGGAATTGCTAAAACACCATATGATCCTTCTGTAGCTTTATTCAAAAATGAAAGTGGTGTTTCGGTTGCATAGCTAAGGTATTCCCAAATTATTGGGAACTTACAGTATCTGGCAAATGGCACGAGACCAGATATATCTTTTTCTGTCTCTAAGCTGGCTAGATATACTAGTTGTCCTGACAAAACTCATTGGGGTGCCTTGGATAGAGTACTAAGGTATCTAAAGGGCACGGTGTCACTGGCCATACATTATGGCAGATTCCCTGCTGTTCTTGAGGGATATAGTGATGCTAGCTCGATAGTCAAAAATCCGAGAATAATGGGTGTTCAGGATATGTTTTTACTTTAGGTGGGGGCGCAGTCTCTTGGAAGTCTGCAAAACAGACTTTGATAACCC
>NC_026152.1:19167247-19167755 GCF_000512975.1 Sesamum indicum
AGGCAGAATGGCTATTTTGGTTGTTATCACAACTTCCCGTTGTAAATCAGCCTCTTTCACCAATTGTTGTACATTATGATATCCAAACTACAATAGCAAATGTGATGAGTCGTAAATACAATCAAAAGACCAAACGACACATCCAAGTTAGACTAAAATCTATAAGGGCATTAGTGTCAGACAGAGTAATAGGCATTGACTTTGTGGCAACAAAGGACAATGTGGCTGATCCTTTGACGAAAGGATTGAATCTGTCGCAAGTTCATAAGTCTAGATTGGAGATGAGACTGAAAACCTATGAGTGATATATCTACGACGGCAACCCAACCTTTTGAGTGTAGATCCCATAAAAAAAGTTCAATATGGTATCAACAAGTCGTAAGGGTATGTTAGAGCACCAAATAGACTGATACTTTGTATCTGGAGTCTATCCCCTGAAATTCTAGAAGGTGCTGCTACTGCAAGTATAGTAAGAGTTCATCTCTGAATGGGGTCAAGTCTTATAAGA
>NC_026152.1:19167799-19170202 GCF_000512975.1 Sesamum indicum
TTTTCCTGAAAGCATTCATGAACAGGATCAAGACACATGGCCTAAGTGTCAACCCTAAAGATCAACACAAAGCTGGTTGCTCGTTGTTACTGACAGACGTTGTCACACTCACAGGCTTAAATTCAAGGCTTAGTTCCATTTAACCTGGTGACAACTGACGTTAGATAACTTAGACAGTGGTTCAAACCGAAAGGTACCTTTGTTGAAAGCAAGTCATGGAAACTTGAGTTCAAATCTATGAGTTTGTGGGGGATTGTTGAATTTGAATTTTCGAAAGCAGAAACCCACAGATTTGTAATAGCAGCAGCAATTGAATTCACCTTCAATTTTCTTCATTTCATTTGCTATTGAATGTGCTTGATTGAGGATCAAAAACCGCAAAACCCATTTTCAATTGTTGTTTTCAATTTACAATTTGAAAAAGAAATTGAATTGCAGCTTTCAATTTGCAATTGAATATGAGTGTACCAGCAATTTCTTTCTTCATTGTTGATTCATTTCGCACGGTTTCTTGTGGGGGGAGATTAATTGCCATTATATTTTCTTTTATGGTTGTACTTTGGGCATGCCTATATAAAGGCATGCCACTTCCCATTTGTAAAAACACAACGACAATCACAATCTCTCTTCCTTTGCGAACTCTCTCCCTCTCTTTCTCGATTTCTATCATTCTTTAAAGATTTGAGCGATCAAGTTTTGATTACGAGCTTCTGAGTGTTTGGTCGAGGTGTTCTTCGGTATAGTGCTAAAAACCAAAAGAACTGTAACCGTCTTATCCTGAGAGAAATTACGTTGCACCCGGTGCACTGCTGATACGAGGCGTATATTTTCTTCAAGGCAAGCAGTAATTCTGCGATTCGGTTAAAATTAACAATTTCAAAGTGGACTGAAAATTGTTATGATACGATTCTCGTTGTAAGTTTTCAATTTAAATTTCTTGTCAGAAATAGCATTTCTAATTGCTTTTTGTTATTTGTTCCAACGTGGCTTTATTTGCTTTTGATTTCTTAAATCCGATTGTAATATTTCAAAACATCGTTTCGATTGCTTGAAACCAAATATTTTTCCAACATAACCCTTCTCCTTATTTTGTATTAGTAAATAAATAAATTAATATTATACTAATATTATAGTTTACTATATAAAAAATTTTAAAACCTTATTAAAAAATATCTTATCAAACAAGAATAAGAAATTTTCTTGGTAATAAAAATATTCATTAAAATGAGTATTGCTCATTTATTTTAAATCGTTTATTTTAAATAAAATTTCTAGCAAATTAACAACGTTGAAATGTTATTTACCTATTTACTTTTAAGAATATAGTGTTCATTCTTTAATTAGTTTAGAGAAATTAGGAATTAATGGCAAATAATTTTCTTCTTTGACAGAGTTTTGCTCTTATGTCTTTTCACAATAGGACTGAAATACTTAGACTATATTTGGATTTGAAGTAGCAGCCGCGCTAGAGGAGAGCGCTGCTATCGACTCCAAGTTCGCCAAGTCCGCCCTGCGGCTCAAGGCGTCAGCTGCGTGGTTGCTGGAGCCGGCCCGGTACTCCAACACGAAGTGAAACTCCGACAACAACTCCTGCCAACGTGCCTGCCTACTGGTCAGCTTCGGCTGCGACATGAAATGACTCACTGCAGTGTTATCCGTCCTAACCACGAAGGGAGAGCCTAACAAATAGTGTCGCCATAGTCGAACGCAATGAACTACGGCCAACAACTCCTTCTCGTGCACTGAATAACGTCGTTCAGCATCCTTCAACTTTCTGCTCTCAAAGGCAACTGGATGGCCATCTTGCATCAGAACTCCTCCTAAAGCAAAGTCTGAAGCGTCTGTCTCCACCAAGAATGGCTTTGACATATCTGGTAAGGCCAACACAGGATCTGTCATCATCGCTCTCTTCAAATCATCGAAGGCTACTTGGCATTGGGGTGTCCAATTCCAAGTCTCCGTCTTCTTCAGTAAGTCTGTCAAAGGCCATGCGATCGCGGAGTAGTCCTTCACGAAACGCCGATAATAGTTCGCCAAGCCAAGAAATGAGCGCAAGTCATGAACATCGCTCGGCGGTCTCCACTCCTCGATAGCCTGTACTTTCTTGGGATCCATCCGAATGCGTCCTCTCTCCACGATGTGTCCCAAGAAACTGATAGTCTCCCGAGCAAACGAGCACTTCGACACCTTCACGTACAGCTCGTGCTCGCGGAGTCTCGTCAGAACCTGCCGCAAATGGTCCTCGTGCTCGGCCAAGGTTCTGCTGTATATCACAATGTCGTCCAGGTACACCACCACAAACTCATCAAGAAAACCGTGAAGTACCTGGTTCATCAAGGTGCTGAAGGTTGCGGGAGCGTTAGTCAGGCCGAAAGGCATGACAAGAAACTCGAAAGCTCCGTA
>NC_026152.1:19175841-19176747 GCF_000512975.1 Sesamum indicum
GTCTTATTACCTTATGGATGGTTAAATAAACCTAGATATATTGTAATGCATCCATACAAGGTATATATATGTATATTAGTTATTTAGAATAACTAGTGAATACAAAGCAAGAAAATTATTTTGTAATTGTTGTAAATAAAAAATTTGCATTTTTGGCACAAGAATATCATCTAACTATGAGAATCAAGACGTCATTTATTATTGGACCTAGCCAAGTATTTTCCACACTCAACCAATTACATAATTAACTTAAGAACAGTGTCTCTTTATATCTCAAAATGTAAATAGTTTAGGCTGTAATTACTTGCGAGTAAAATATGTTTGATTGAGATAAGATATTAAAATTATGATTAAATACTTTTTATTGATAATTTTCTATTTTCTTGTAGTAATAAAAAATAATTTTTTGTCTCCTATCTATCGACGGTTGTCATGAGGGATAATGGCACAGGCGACAGGGAAGACAACAACCATAAAAGTGCCACACATAACTGCTATCATCAATTAGCCTGAGCGCATATATTCCCGTTCTTCCGCGACGCACATTGTCTACTAGTCTGCCGCATGTAGGGTGCTGTCTGCCGCACAACTTGATGTCGTCTAAACATTGGATGTTGCCTGCGCGTGCAACTTCCTGCCTTTTGAACGTCGTGTCCTACATGAGTGCATGACATCCGGTCTTACTGCAAATGCATGCGGCCTGTGTGGGCGGCACCTTTCTTTGTTGCAACTCAAGTGCTATCTTCACTAAACTCGGGTACCATTTAGCCAACCCCCGCAACCTTCCATGCAAAGCCCCTATCCACACATACCCACAATCATTCACCACTGTAGAACAAGGCTACGACACCAACGTATTGTTGCTCACACCTCTGCATGGCTAATCGTCACTCTAATACGATGAAC
>NC_026152.1:19176999-19178169 GCF_000512975.1 Sesamum indicum
TAGAGAAAGCTCATAAAGAAAAATTATTCGTAGCTTCCTTGCAAGCAGAATTACCAATCCAGGGCCTTCATCAAATCGAAGTGCTTCTTACACATATCTACGAACTTCGGATGCCATGAAAACGCTGCAGGTGCAGGACAACCGAGAGTATGAAACTTCATCGTCTGAAAAAATTGACTGCATTTTTTTCTCAATTTTATCGGCCACAAATTTGAGAAGTTTTACTTAATGATGCCCCCTCCTTGTTTCGAATTTTCCATTTCCTTGTCTGTCCTTCTTTTTTTTGTGGTGTGTGGGTGTGGTGTGTGTGTGTGTGTGTGCATGCACGTGTGCGGTGTGGGGTGTGTGTGTGCGCGCATGTGTGTGGGGGGTGTGTGCGTGCGTGTTGGGTGTGTGTGTGTGTGTATGCGTGTGGAGTGTGGGGGGGTGTGTGTGTGTTTGGGGTGGGGTGTGTGAGTGTGTGTGTCACGATAGGACATGTTTTACTTTCATTTTGAACATAGAAGAAGTGAGGTGTTGCTTTTATCTTCAGCGCCAACGAATGTCATCTGTGTTACATTACATTTGCCATCCTCCTTCAATTTCTAAGTCTTCATTTTTATCTACACAACCTTTTTTCTTGTGCAGGATATCACCATAGTTTTGCAATATTTTATACTCATTACGGGTATTGTGTGTCTTTGTGGTCTATTTATGTCCTTTGTAATATTTTTGTGTGCTTGCATAGATGTGTATTCTCATTTTTGTTTACCTGATATGAAATAGTATTTATTGAAATAAGAGCAATAACAAGATAGGAGAGAGTGTATTGCCCTCTTCTTTTTTCCTTTCAATATATCTCGTTAGCAAGAGTGGTCCTGGATTGATTTACTTTACTAGAGGAGATATAGTAAGGAAAAATGAGTGGAGGATTGATAAAATCTGATAACTGCCTTAGGTGGTTATGATATGCTAACCAATTCTTGAATTGGTTGTCAGCGACCATTACAAAATGTTGTAGTTTTGAACTTGACTTTGGTGTGTTTAGCCATATTGATTTCCTTCCTGCTAATAGTGGTCTCTATAATTTTCACCCTTGAATCACATGGTAGTTTCTGTGGCATCACCGTGATTCTTGGGTACTCGCATAGAAGAGGGAGAATGGTGCTTTTGCTTAAGAACAATTAATTA
>NC_026152.1:19178203-19190731 GCF_000512975.1 Sesamum indicum
TTACATGTGGCTTACTGTTTATCAGGTAAACAATTAATCAATACGTGGACTCTGAGCATTTTTTTTCCATTGCTCAGCCAAGGTACAGTTGGACTTCAATACATTCATTTATATCATATTTGTTTTCCAGGCAAATGAGGTCTGTGCTTGATGTGATAACCAAAGGAAGACTAGTTCATATTTTTGTTACTTCTCTTACAACATAGTTCATTAATCAATATGACCTTTGCTCAGAATTATTGAATTGATTGTTTCTCATATTGTTATTCCTGTAGCGAAAGCATATTCCAAGTAAATAATTGCTATACTCAAATCTTATTAAAATTTGAACCCTTTCAATAGATTAAGAGATGTCTTAATTGACTTTAACTGTTTGTGGCGGCTATAGAGCTTGGTAAGTTATCCACTCTGCTCTTTTTGTCTGGATCCAACCTCAGATCAAATGATATTCTTAGATGATGGATTCCATGAGTAGCAGCAGCAACAACAACAAACACTAGACGGAACAAACTTTCTACCATGGAGTCGCTCCGTTTATGTAGCGCTTAGGACAAAGATGAAACTCGGTTTCATTGATGGGACTTTCCCCAGACCAACAGCTGGTTCGGGGATCTTTGAACAATGGAGACGGGTGGATTTAATGGTCACGTCATGGATTTGGAATTCAATTTCCAGAGATTTCGTTGAGTCGTTCATGTACGTATCTTCCTCACGTGAACTTTGGCTTGAGATTCAAGGTAGATATGGGCGGAGCAATGGCCCTATGGTCTATCAAATTCAACGGGATCTATCACTGACTGCTTATGTGACCAGACTTAATAAAATATGGAACAAATTGTCGCCTGGCGCCTAATCCCAAATGCACCTCTGGAGGCTGCACATGTGGTTAAACAAAGCAATTGCAGAGAGGAATGAGAACACACAATTGATGCAATTACTCATGGAGTTACATGAAAGCTTTGATTATGAAAGAAGCTAGATTTTGATGCAAGAACCTTTGGCAGATTTAGAGCGAGCATTCTCCATGGTTTTCACGGTGGAGAAACAAAGGCAGGTTCACACTGATATAGGAGAAGTCTCAAGACAAATGGTCTACCAGCTCATGTTGAAAGATAACAAGAAGGATGTAGGAGATATGTTCTCAAACAGGAGGAAACCATATTTGAATAAACATAATTTGTTGCGCACCTACTGTCATAAACCTGGTCTTACATAAGACACATGCTTCCAGGTTCATGGAGAGCAAAACTGGTACAAGTACAAGTAGAAGGAACAAGCAATCGAAATTTTGTTGCTGCAGCAACACTGGATGAAAGGGCAACATCTGTAGATACCACCACTACCGAACTTTGCTTGTCACAAAATACAGAAGAGTTTGCTGGTAATACCTCTGGACCATCTGAAAATGATTCGGACTGTTGGATAATTGATTGCAGGGCTACTAACCATATATGTGAAACATTCAACTTTATCATTCATACACTAAGCCTCCACATACCAAATACATTCACTTGCCTGGTGGTTCCATGAAGCTTGCATCATACGTTGGCATTGTTCACTTAAATGACCATGTCACACACACGCAAGTCTTTATATTCCTTCTTTCTCTATCATCTTGTTATTTGTCAGCCAGTTATGTCATCACAATGCTTATACTTTTCAGTTCCCTAAAGCTAAGTGCTTATTGCAGGACCAAGTTACGAAAGGAGCTTGGTTGAAGGGACTGCTTCCAAGAATCTCTACATTGTTAGACAGAGCCTTAACACATATGCCTTTCCTCCCTCTGTGCATTGCAATATTGCATGTTCTAGCTCAGTTCAATGTGATGTACAAACCTGGCACAATAGGCTGGGACATTCTTTTAAACGTAATGAAACATATTCCAATCTGTGTTTTCACTAATGTCGATCTTGATGTACCCTGTGATGTGTGTCATAAAGCCAAACAAACTAATGAAATTTCTTTCCAATGAATCACAACCTGAAGCACCCTTTCATCTTATACATTTAGATGTTTGGGGCCATTATACAACCTATATAATTTCAAAGTGCAACTATGTCCTCACAATTCTAGATGATTACAGTCGCTCCTTGTGGACTTACCTCTTGAGACACAAATCCTAAGTTGCTTCCACTCTCAAGTATTTCTTCTCCATGATCAATAACCAATTTGCCATAAATATAAAAGTCATAAGGACGGACAATGGTTCTGAATTCCTAAACAACGGCTGCCACACTCTTTGTCAAGATCTAGGTGTCATCCATCAAACTTCTTGCACATATACACCTCAGCAAAATGGGAGAATTGAACGCAAACATAAATAACTTCTAAATGTTACTAGAGCCTTGCTATACCAAGCCTCCTACAGTTCCGGGGTAATTCCATTCTCACAGCAACCTACTTAATCAATAGAACACCTTCAAAGCTCCTCCACTAGAAAACTCTCTTTGAACAATTAATAGATCACAGTCCCTCTCACACTTATCTTTGTGCCTTTGGTTGCCTTTGCTATGCTAGTAATGTAGATCCTCACAAGTCTAACTTTCATCCTAGGGCTCTCAAGTGCATTCTGTTAGGGTATGCCATGACCTAGAAAGCATATAAACTCTATGACTTGGATAAAAACCGTATTATCATCTCTAGAGATGTTCACTTCCATGAACATTACTTTCCTTTTTCTACCCTGTTTCTCTCTCTTCTCTTAGTCTCTATCCTTTTCCTTTAGGTCCCCCTTATACTGATGATGCTGTCTGTGATCCTACTGCACTTTTCACCCATTTCCTGCAGTTCCTCTGGCTCCTGTGTCCCTTCTGTTTCTCCTCTTGCTCCTCAACCACCTGCACCTCCTCTTCGTCGTTCCACCAAAAATACTCAATGTCCTCCTTGGCTTAATGATTTTATATGTTCTGCACATGTACCTCCTTCTTTACACTCCACCACTCTTGCATTTAAGTTGTTTGTAGCCTCGTTATCTGTTTTGTAGGAGCCCAAGTCTTTTTTTTAGGCCATCCAGCATGATGAATAGAGGGAGGCCATGAACAATGAGCTGCAGGCCTTAGAGCACAACAACACTTGGAAGCTTGTCCCTTTTTTGCCTGGTAAACGGGCAATTGGTTGTAAATGGATCTTCAAGACAAAGCTTAGAGATGATGGCCAAAACAATTTTAGAGAAAATATATATATATATATATATAAACAGGTGTGAGAGTAAATAAAAAAGAATGTACTTTTTTAGGGAAAATTATTGTAATAATGCAAAGAAAAAGAAAGTTACAAGAGTGGGGTGGTCTTGGAGGTGTTTAAAAAGTAGGCAGCACCGCTGCTGCTATTTTTTATAATTATAATATTTTTTTAAATTCTTAACAAGTAAAAGAATATTATTTATTTTAATTCTTAACAAATAAAAGAATTTATGCTATATTTTGAACAGTTACGAAACATAAAAAATAAAAAATAAGATAGAATTATGGAACAATCACATCATTATGGGCATCAACTGTGGAGTGTTAGGCTGTGGCCCACTGCTAGCAATTTTCAGCCCACATACGACAATTGGAAACTAGCATTCCACCTTTGAAAATCAGTATTTTCAGCCCAATTTAAGGAATTTTATCCAAATTCTTCATCCCAATATTGATCGACTCAACCAAAATGGTGTATATGTTGTTTGTGTTTGAGTGAAGTGCGCAGGAGAAGAAATAGGCTTTCCCAGGTTGGTGAACTTCCTTCACATTTAGCACCTAAACACACCACAAAAGTTGAGTTTTCTTATAATTAAAAACACTAATAATTACGCCATGATCTCCTAAAATTTATGGAATTATTATAAATAGAAAAAAATGCAATTTATCCCCTTATAATATGAGAAATGTGTAAAAAATTCCATGTGAAAAATAAAAGAGTAAATTACGTCTTATCATTTGAAATATGTCCGTTCTTCATTTTTTGAAACACAGAGGGTAATTTGCTAAATCTTTTTTTACAGGAGTTTATTTGTTCATTTCACGTATCATAGGGGGTAAATTGTATTTAACCCGCAATAAATAGATAGCCTATTCACTTAAGATTCACGAAATGTTTGATATTAGCAAAAAGATTGAATGAAAATCAATGTTTATGTTTATATATATAGTGCTAAAATTTATGACGTTTAGGAATAATATAATTTTTTTAATCATATTCCAATTGTAATTTGCATCACAATTTTATAAAAGAAAAAAAATGGATGACTTTTAACTCCAATTTTTCGGCTCCTAATAAATATATAGATATTTTCTCACTTTATGTAAATTTATTAAAATTTATGTCATTAGGATATTAATTTATTGGGAGGATGTATTGCTCAATTTAGTGAGCTAATCATTGTCAAAATAAAAATTGATCCGACAAGGGTGAGCTAAAATTGATAGTCAAATGTTGTGAACTGAGAGCGTGTGCAAGGTAGAAGAAGAAAGAGCGAGCGTACTCAAAAGTAAAAGATACAGAAATTTAGGAAATTGGTTGGTGAGTTAGGTATCACTTTCACAGAATATTACCCACTGCACTGATAAAGAGGAATGGAGTCTTCATCTTACTCAACCACATTAGTTGGCTTCCCCTTCTCAATTCTCAACTTCTCTGCCTAAACAAAGCAGGACAATCAATTTCCAGTTTTTCGCAGATTGATTAATTAATTTTGATTGAATTGAGATTCATGGGATTAAACCCCTCCCAAAATCAACTTTTTTTTTAAAAAAAAATTAATTTGAGTTCGAAAATGGGCCCGAATTAGAATTTCCCGCTAGTGATAAGGATGGATGGACGAGACTGTTGACTAAGAACAAGAATGAGATGTAAAAATTTTGCTTTGTGGTACGATGTACGTATAACAACCGTACTTGGTTATGATTATGTGTATATATATGTTTGAGGGGCTTGAATTTCTATAGTTCTTAGCTTTCCAGTTGATGGTAGTGGGGATTGGAACAGAGAGAAGATGACGGTGGCGGCGAAGGTGGTGGATGAATTGGTGCCTCACCCTGTCAAAGAACAGCTTCCCGGCGTAGATTATTGTGTCAACAGCAACCCTTCATGGGGTAGCTAAAACCTCTCTCTCTCTCTCTCTCTCTCTCTCTCTCTCTCTCTCTCACACACACACACACACTCATTCACTGAGAAACACTCGTTTTGCATGGGCATATCAATGGCGTCGATCAGTTCAGTTATACAAACGAGATTTGTAAAATGGGCTATACTTGAACTCTCTGTTTCACATGCATGCAAATTTGGGCCTATTCACGGACAATTTGCCTTTGCTGGATTTATCTTGCCCTGTTTAAAGCTTTCCATGTAATCAATGTGTAACCTGGTTGCAAACGAGTTTGGAGTTTTCCCTGAATTTGCTATAATTCTGTAAATGCGATTTTTAGCTTGTGATTCTGTAACGAATTTTAGATCTATACAAGTTTTATATATGGTTTCAAACTTTCGATATCAAGGGGTTTAGCCCAATTTATGGACACTGAAGCATAGCATAGTTCCTAAGTGTCGACCTCTAATCTGATGCAGCTGAAGCCGTCGTTTTGGGATTTCAGCACTATTTAGTAATGCTTGGGACGACTGTGATCATTCCTACCATCATTGTTCCTTACATGGGCGGTGGCAATGTTAGAGTTATTCTTTACCACTGATTAGCTGTTTATTTGTTTGAATAAAATTGTGAGTATGATAGAAACTGAATGTTCTATGTTATCCTTATCAGGTGGAGAAGGCTCAAGTGATACAAACTTTGCTGTTTGTTTCTGGAGTGAACACACTTTTGCAGACCTGGTTTGGCACCCGGCTGCCTGTTGTGATAGGCGGATCGTTTAGATTCATAGTTCCATCTCTTTATGTTGCATTTGCCCAAAGATATTACATCTATCTCAATCCTTATCAGGTTAGCTTGCTAATCTCCTTAAGGCAGTTGGTTTTCAATAAGATTGCTATATTTTGAGAATCCATATTTATTTACTTATTGACATCATAATTTCTCCCATCATCAATGAAGAGGTTTATAAGAACGATGAGGGCAATACAAGGTGCTCTCATGGTTGCTTCAGTACTACCTATGTTGCTTGGTTTTCTGGGAATTTGGAGAATTGTTGTAAGGTACATGGTTAGATACGAAATTTGAGTTAGGCTACTTGTTGGTATCTTGTGAAAGAATCAATGACTAAATCGCGTTAGTCTGACACTGTAGGTTCCTGAGTCCTCTTTCTGCTGTGCCTCTGGTAGCTCTTGTTGGACTTGGTCTCTATGAACAGGGCTTCCCGCTGGTATGAAATCTTCTAGCAATATTATCACTTGAGTAAAGTTATGAGTGTCTTATAGATGAGTTGTTCCTACTCATGCTGTCTATATGAAATTGGTTAGGAAATATGTTTGTTATATGTAAGTTCAACCTATTTTCCCAAAACCCAAATTTGAGGCCTCTATTCAGGCCACAGAACTTTAGAAGTCAAGGCGTCTAGGGTCAAAGTGTGCTTCTGATGGCGTGCCTTAGATACCCCTGGATGGATTCATGTTTCACGAAACCTGGCCTCTAACATGAAAATGATCTCATCTAAAAGGCAGTTTTAATAATGACAAAGCATTTTACAATTGATTGCTTGTCATTTTTGTTGGTTGATTTTGCAGCTTGCAGAATGTGTGGAAGTTGGGCTTCCGGAACTGATTATTCTTATTTTATTGTCTCAGGTAAGCATATCTCTTTACTATAACATATATTAGCCTCTTCCTCTTTGGGGATGTAAAAGGTGTACAATATCAGGTGGTTTGGTAGGAAATCCCCAGTGTGCTTCCCACTGAATTATGTCAAATCTGAATTATTTCTTATACTCTTCGGTTCTTGTTTTGGATGTGGTTAAAGATAAAGATAAAAACACATGGAGATTGGTCATTATTAATTTCATCTTTAGAAATGCGTAGAAGAGAAAGTTGCATTTGGACCTGTAATCGTACACTTTTGGTCGAATCATCAGTTGGTTCTCGTGGCAACTTAGATTGCAGAAACAGTTTGATTTGGGGGTATTCATGGCTTCCTTACTAAGTTATTTGTCAAGTTGAGATTTTTTTACTTGACTCATGGTGATTACATTTGTGGCAGTATATTCCGTACATATGGAGCTTTAAGCGCCCGATTTACGATCGTTTTGCTGTCTTATTGTCTGTGGGGATTGTATGGGCTTATGCAGCCCTTCTGACAGCAGCTGGCGCATACAAAAATAAGCCCCTAAATACTCAGTTGAGCTGCCGTGTTGATCGTTCTGGACTTCTAAGTGGATCGTCATGGTACGTGTACAATTCCATTAGGTCTTAGTTGTTTTCTCCATAATTCTTGTGCTCAAGTTCTACATACATGACATTCCATTTTACTCTTAGTGGAGTTTGATAAAAAAATGTAGCTATATTCCTGATGGTTTTAATAATTTTTGGTACATGAGATTATCTTCTTCAGTTAAGGCTGCCTTCTTTGGCTGCTGAGTGATCACCGTAGCAGTCAAATGTTCAACAGTCCCTTGATTAGGACCTATAGTTTCTCTACTATTTCTATAAAATAGTATTAATTTTCAAAATTATGGATTTTGTTTATTTTTTCTTCTGCTCAAGTAGGAGTGATGTTGTGTAATTATATTTAGTTTTTTTAAAATTTTTCATTGTAGTGATACTTGAAGGTTGCAGTCTGCAATGAAGAAGTGTTGTACTGACTTGCTCTATCTATTGTTTCACAATGACACTCGTGTATAATTTGTTGCTTGACCTAGATGTTATTTAATCTAATGCATGAATCATCAAGAGATAACAAACAGCCTTCCGTACCTCATGAAAAATGCTAGATCGTATTTAAATTTAATATCTCCAAGGATTATTACATATAAAATAATTTCCTCAGTTTGAGATTATAGGTTATTCTCTTCAGGTTACAGACGAACTAGCTAGTAGCTATATTATGGATGCAAAAGCATTCCAATGCCTGCTGCTAACTTGATAGTCTCTGCTCCATTTCTTCCAAGTGCTAATGCCGCCCTCAACATGCAGGATTAGCTTTCCATATCCAATTCAATGGGGTCAACCCAGTTTACATGTTGGAGAAGTTCTAGTGACACTAGCTGCAGCTTTTGTTGCAATGGTTGAGGTTCTTATCGATATCCCAAATTTCTGGAAAATGGACATAATTTTACTTGAGAGTTATCTCTTGGTTTTCCTCTTCTCAGAAGTTCAACCCAAAAAGAACTTGCTCAATCAACGAGATTGTTAAGATCTTTGGTGAAAAAGTACCTGTCAAATTTTGCCTACTTATCTGGAAGGATGAACTTATATGGTTTCATTTTCATTTTCTTTTGACAGTCAACAGGGGCATTTATTGCTGCATCTAGATATGGGAGTGCAACACATATACCAGCTTCTGTTCTTAGCCGAGGTGTTGGCTGGCTGGTAAGAAGAGAGCTTGCTTATATATCAGATTGTTTCCGGAATTCATATTATTCTTCCAGGGTTTTCCAACCTTCATATGTAACTTTTTTTCTTCTCATTCTTTCTTTTTGTGAGATACAGGGATTTGGTATATTTCTGGATGGTTTATTCGGTACAGGAAGTGGATCTACCGTATCAGTGTAATACATCTAACCTGCTGAAAGAAACAAAGGAACTGAATTATAGATTCAAGATGCTTATGGTGTTACTGTTTACTTAAGTCAATAATATACCACATTTTCCTCTACGATTAAGAGGAGAGTATTTTGATACTGATGGTTTTACGATGAGAAATGCATAATGACTATAAAGAATCTCAAATGGAGACATGAAGATAGAGTGTGATTGCTTCCATTTTAATATATTTGTGCTGTGCTTTCTCGGAACTCAATTTCTTGCACAAATTGCATAATTGTAGGAACCTTCTCTTTTTCCAAATATATGTGAGAGATAATTTAGAGGATCTAAAAGATTGTCTTAACTACCTTGCTCAAAGTCTACTCAGTCTATTTAAAGTAAGTTGGCGCCATATAAACATTGAAATGCAATACCTTGTTTTAATCATGAAAAGGCCCCTGGAGTGTACTGGTTGAAGCTGGTTCTACATATGACTGGATTGTTGGTTGAATCATAATGACAAGGAAGGGTCATGTCCATCAGATGAGAATCCTGGTTTTAGAAATTGACTAGGCATAGGAATTAGAATTGAAGTAATGTGAGTCACTGGTACAGTTAGATGCATTGACAGACAATCTGAATACATGCACTTCAGTTTTTAGAAAACCGAGGGAGAATCTACATCATATGAATGCCACTTTATGTTATTTTTGGCATGATCATAACACTTAAAAATATTTAATTCTCCTACAAACTGAACAAATAACCAGTGGAAAACCTTTTATTGGATGTATTGTTAATGCTTCCATTTTTCCATATAATCTAATTCCCTTTTTCTTTGTGCAGTGAAAATGTAGGATTGTTGGCTCTGACCCGAGTGGGGAGCAGAAGGGTGCTTCAGATATCAGCAGCTTTCATGCTCTTCTTTTCAGTATTAGGTTTGTTCATCTGATGCCCACTTTTTATGTTCTTTTATTACACAAAATTACTCTGTATTTTCTACTCATTGTATAATCTTTCATGGAAATAAACAGGAAAGTTTGGAGCTATTATTGCTTCCATCCCACTGCCAATTGTTGGAGCTCTATATTGTGTTCTATTTGCTCTCATGTGTACGTATATCTTCCTTCTAATATAACTGTGCCTCATGTACTTGATGTAATTAATGCTTCGACGACTCTGTTTCAATTCATAAATTAGAATCCAAATTTTCTAAATTGGAGGATGCTCAATGGGAATTACCGAATTGGAAATCCTTTCAACGCCTTCTAGATCAATAGAAAAGTAGCAATTTCCTTGTCTTCCTACAGTTTTCAAAAAACGCAGGTTTGGCAATGGAAAGTACGACAGAAAATCTGCAAGTTTAAGTATGCCACATTCGAGTCTAAGCAAATTTTGGAATTTGACTGTGCCGAATTTTTGTCTTCTATGGAAGATACGAAACAATATGTTTCTTTCCTGTCCCACATCCGTCCCGATTTTGATGGTATTTATTTAATTTTCACGTTCATCATCGGTGTCCTTAATGCAGCTTCTGCTGGTCTTGGCCTACTGCAGTACTGCAACCTCAACAGCTTCAGAACAAAGTTTATCATAGGTTTCTCATTCTTCATGGGTCTTTCAGTACCAAGGTATTTCAGTGACTACGTGATAACTTCTGGTCACAGCCCTGTTCATACTCATTCCGTCTGGGTACGTAAAGCCTACCAATGCCAACCTCCTCGATTCACACACGTATATAACCTTATGCAAATTCTACCTGTGACGGACTAATCACGTGTAACCTCTATCGTTTGTGCAGTTCAACAAAATGGTGTTAGTGATCTTCACGTCCCCAGCCACCGTGGCCGGACTCGTTGCATTCTTTCTGGACCTTACATTTGCACGCAAGCACGCCTCAACTCGAAGAGACAGTGGCAGGCATTGGTGGGCTAAGTTCAAGTATTTCGACAAAGATCCTAGAAGTGCAGAGTTTTACTCTCTCCCATATGGTCTCTCTAAGTACTTCCCCTCACTCTAACCTTTGAATCATCCGAATGAAGAATGTGTATTCTATGGACAGTTCAAATTATGTAAAATAGATAAACTGCATCTGATGCTTCTACATAGTCGAGAATGATGCTTGTCTGAAGGAACATATATGGGAAGAGAACGAAGAAACAGTTATGTGTGTGAAGAATTGGCATATTTTACAAATAAGGGCTCTTCTCAATAATCCCATAATTTGTAAATATATTTGGATATATTCAATTATATGACTAAATTTATTTAGCACGCAGTTGTAGGACTAAATATATTAAGATCATTATATTTAAAGGTGTAAATGCGATTGTCCAAACAAAAGAGAATTAAAAAACGACACAGCTCTATAAATAGAGATAAGGAGTAAATAATTGTGAGATGGAAATACAAGTGTGGATGCAGGGATTTAGATGGAACTGAGACCCCAAAAAAAGGTAAAAATTGGAGCAGGAGGAAAGCACATGCTCATGCCACCCAAAGGGTATTCAAAGTTAGTACAATCTCTCCCACTGCATTCAAATTCAAATTCAAATAAATATATAAGTTTGTTAGAGGAAAAAATGAGCAAAGACCAGTCAATCCCGAATATCAAAGTATACTATTTTATACACCCTATGATTCAGTTTTCTATCATGCGTTGTACCCCCCGCAGCGGAAATACATCAGATCATCACACCCTTCACACTCTTCCAATCTCTTTATATATATATATATATGCGTGTGTGTGTAAAAGTTAAATCGAGTGGTGATTTTACAAATAAATCTTCAGTTTGATGGAGTTAGACGTAAATACATGATATGAATAAGAGATTTCCAATTGTAATAGGATTAGAATTTGCATGTATTTTTGTAGGAACCATTACACATTCAACTAGTTGACTCAAAATTCTAACTGTCTATCATTATGGTAAACCCAAGCATATATATTATTATGGTAAAATATTAACATAACTAGTTGAAAAAGAATAATAATTATTAATCTTGAGTAAAACAGTATTTTAGTATAGTAGTAATGGTTGGCAAGGAGCAAGAGGCCTTTCCTGGGAAATAAAAACTGAAAAAGAAATTCGGCCCACTTTAATCATAAGATCATCGGATGTATTTTTAATCATTAATCAGACGGCAATAAA
The DNA here is from genome assembly GCF_000512975.1 of Sesamum indicum. Taxonomy (NCBI): domain Eukaryota; kingdom Viridiplantae; phylum Streptophyta; class Magnoliopsida; order Lamiales; family Pedaliaceae; genus Sesamum; species Sesamum indicum. The sequence goes on from NC_026152.1 coordinate 19,189,966, forward strand.
TACACCAAATTAATTACACCTGCTCCACCTTAGAATTTCACCTTCACAGTCCATAGATCAATCTCGGCTGCACTCTTCTTCCTTCCACGCTCCTCTTCCCCTCTCGTCTTTCCACCACTACTTATTTAGAGAGATAAACACGCGCACTACACACAGTATGTGTGTGAGAGAAAGAAAAGAGAAGTGAAAAAATGTCCTTACTACTACTCCTCCACAAACCTTAGCCGGCCATGTTTGTTTCCACACCGCCTCCTCTTCTCCTCCCCACCGCCTCTAATGCTGTGAGCTCGCCGCCGCTGATTGCCGCCGCCGTGCTCCGCCATGTCCGATAATTCCGATACTAACTTGTTGTGTAACGAGGAATTGGCGGACGACGTCGTCAGATCCGATGCTGACACGTACTCCGAATATTGTTCGACACCAATAACATCAGATGAATCGTCATTCATCGCCCGGCTGTTGGAATCGGAGCCCCACCACATGCCCCACCCCGATTACCTCCGCTTCTGCGAAAACCGATCTAGCCACTTCACCGCTCGCCAGGACTCCATCAACTCCATCCTCAAGGTATGTGCATATACATACAAAGCTACAAACGCACCAAGTTCTGTTTATCGTAAATGATTGTGCGATAATAATAGCTTTTTACCACTCAAATAGGTTCATTCGCACTTTCAATTCAAACCGGTTACTGCCTTCCTCTCCATCAACTACTTGGATCGTTTCCTCTCCTCTCATATACTTCCGGTATATTATTCTTTCTCTA
>NC_026152.1:19190741-19199608 GCF_000512975.1 Sesamum indicum
AAAAGTTTTAATTAATTTTATTTGGTCGATAAATAGGAAACTGGGTGGCCGTTTCAGCTTCTATCATTGACGTGCTTGTCTCTAGCGGCGAAAATGGAAGAATTGTACGTTCCGTTGCTTTTGGACTTGCAAATGCTGGAAACAACATACGTCTTTGAGCCCAAAACAATACAGAGAATGGAGCTTTTGGTAATGGCAACTCTCAAGTGGAGACTTCGCTCTGTTACTCCCTTTGACTACCTCCATTACTTCATCTCAATGCTCCCCTCTTCCGCCTCCAAACCGGATTCGGCCACCACCCTCCACTCGATCGCCTCCAATATTATCCTTAATACCACCCGTGGTAATCCTCTCAACAATTAGTCACTATGGAATAAGATTTTGTTCTAATGTTTTGAAGTTTATGATTTGTGTAATTCTGTGGTTAATGAATATCAGTGATAGATTTTTTGGGCTTCCCGGCATCGGTCATTGCAGCGGCCGCCGTGATTTCCGCCGCCGGTCAGGGTGTAAATCTGCCCACTACTTTCGATGACAGAGTAGACAGAGTAAGTTCCGGGTGTGTTATTTTGGAGCGTTCTAGTTCCTTGAGATGGGAGTTACACTAGAAATGTGTATATTAATTTGGGGTGGTAAATTGGAACATGGAAACCTCGGGGGGTTAAGAGTAAATACTGATTTGGTGTTTCTCCCGGAGACAGGAAATGGTGAGAAGCTGTCATCAACTAATGGAGGAATACTTGTTGGACACGTGTCCATCAGATGGTCTTAAAGTCATGAGCATTGAGCCTCTCGCGCCGCCGAGTCCCATCGGTGTCCTTGATGCGGCTGCTTGTGCTAGCTGTGACACCCACTCCGAGAATCCAGCGTCAGTTCCAGGTCCCGGCTCAGGCGCTGGCGGAGGGGAAGCCGAGCCAGAACCCAAGAGGCAGAGATTGTCTACGCCGGATGTACAGGAACCGCAACCATAGAGTACATTTTCCTTTTGAAAGTTTCCAGAATCCCTTTTCTAGGCCTTTTACTTATTAATTAAGGGTAAAAAGTGAGTATCGGAGGGTCAGGAATTTTGTTCTAATTTTGCGTAATTTCTCCATATTGCTTGTGAAAATGAGTGAAGAAACTTGTTAGATTAATTGATGGGTGGCCATAATTTATTATTATTTGGCCAAGAATCACCCCAATTTCGCTTAATCATTTCCAATTTTTTTTACTTGCAATAAAATTAGTTGCTTCATTACAAGTATATTATGTGCTCATTAATTCTTTTTTAATATATTTATTATACAGTTTATTTAACATTGATGTAATTCAATTCGACCATTCGAATTTCGAACCCCAATAATATATAAATATTGATTGTCTATTTCAATTGTAATTATTGATTCATTGTAATATTATTTCTTTTAAAATTGGAGGTCGATATATTTATCATAATAATAGTTATTAGTTAATTATTAATAATTAAAATTTAAAATTGATTAGTTAAAAGAAAAAGGAGGGGAGGATGAATTATTGGGTGAGAAAAGGTGTCCTAGTCTTTGAAACAACCAAATACCACTGGACTCCAATTATTTTAGGCATATGGAGTCTTGTGATTTTTCTTTTTCTTTGCTTTTTCCACTTTACCCCTCCATCATACAAATGCTGTAATCCATTTTCTTGGTTTCATTAATATATAATTCTCAACCAAAAAGTAAATAAAAATACTTTATTATATCATAAAATAAGATGGTCAATTTTGCCATGTGATACATTACCAATCATTTAGCTGTCAATTCTTTTTCTTTTTTTATTTTCTTTTTTACTATATTTATATATAATTCACTATAGATACAAACAATTTTACATTGATTTTATTAGTATTTTGGAGGAACATTAACACATTACAGATATAATAATTATATTATATTTATTATGTAATTAACTCATTTGGATTAAAATTGACTTAGAATAAGAATTTTGTGGGAGTAGTATTTTTGGAAAAGAAATTGGCGTTTGTTTTTTTCTATTTTTAAATCTATAAATAAAAAAATCTAGAATGGAGGTGTGCGGTTTGGTACATGGAACAAGAGTGGAGGGGCCACGGGGTGATGCCACGTATACGACAGAAAGTACAAGGGGGCCCCACTGGTGGGGTTGGTACACCTGAGTGTCTGATTTTGGACGCATTACAATGTACAGTACAACCCCTCTTTTCCGCTACTATTTTCTTTGATTCTACCTTTCTCTGTATATTCGGGTCCAATGGACCGGGCTACACACTTTGGACTTCAACTTTCTTTCCTTTGATAAACAGGTGCTCATGTTTGAATTAATTTTTTTTTATATTCGAATTATATTAATATTTAATTAATTTATTGACAAAAATAGTTCCATTAACTTATACCATATTTTAGAAGAATCGAAAAAAATAATAACAAATACCCAAAAATAAGGGAAAAAGTCTTTTTTTTTTTTTTCTTTTTTCCTCCCAATTTTTATTTGCGAATGATGAGATAGGGATGACGTGGGAAGGGCGACGTGGTATGGAGTTGTGCAGCAAGGGCAAAGAGGAGTCGAGAGCGTGGGAGACAGCCGTGAACCACCAATTACGACTCTCCATCTGTAAAGCTCCATTACGATTTGACGGCTTAAAAAGCGGCCATTATGTCTCATCACTCTGAATTATCACATCATCATGTCACTCTCATAAAACTGTACGGAAACAGCATCAAGCAAGATTAGGGTGAATTTAGATTTGGTGGTGTGTGATTTTGAGAAATAATTTTACATAATATCGAATTAAATAGGTTCAAGATTAATCATAATATTATTCAAAATAGTGTAAAATTCAGATTTAAAGAATTTGAAGCATAAAATTCTCAAACAAATTAGTGCTTTTATTATTATAAAAGTAAATTTCTCACCTTTTCAAACACAATATAACATTTATTTATTTAATTTAATCTAACATTGTGCCAATACATTTGGGAAACGAGTTTTATTTTACTTTTTTTTTTATTATGATATGATTATGTCAATTTGTATCATTGTCAAGATACTTAACGAGACTAAATGTATGTTCTAACCTATATGCTGATTCTTATATGATTAAATTTTGATTTTTTGGAACAGTAAATTAACTATAAGGATCATAATTGATACATATAACACAATATTTGTAAAATATTATCCCTGTTTTTTTATTTATGCAAAAAAAAAAGGATTAATTATTATAAAAACAAGGTAATAAACTAATGTAAGTGAATTTTGATTTCACAAATCTTTTAAATTTAGCTCTAAATTTGATCAACGGACAAGATCAAACCAATCTAAATCCATCAATGAATGAAAACTCATTCAGACACAAAATCTTTCATGTCTTTTTCTAATGACATGACAGAGAGTTTACAATTGTCGCGAGCAAACGTAGGAATGATGAGAAATTTATTCTTATTATGCTACTAATACTTATACTTAGTAAACTATTATGGACAAGTCTGGTTGAAGAAGAGTTACGCCATTGTATTTTAGTGTTTAATAATAAATCAAGTTATGATAATTCATTTGAGATTAATCACTAAAAAAATATCAATTTAGAATGTGGTGTTGTACACAATGAAAATTTAAATAAATTTCTTTTTTCACTATGATTTTGGAATTTGATTAATAATTTTAATTTATTTGACAAATTGCGTACTTTTTAAAATGTCTTTTTAAAATGACAAATGATTTCTCTCAATTTTATGATGTTATATGTGATTATATTGTGCTTTTTATTTTATGAATTTATAGCGTTTAGATCTATTCGTTTATTATTATTATTATTTTTAAAGAAAAAATAACTTGTAAGCGATCGTGTTCTTGCCCTTACTCTATACATAAATTGAGTGTGCCCCCACTATCGTGTATATAACCACAAGTCCGATTTTCATCTATTTTTTATGTTGAAATGACAAAAATACATTTAAAGACTTGAATTATAATTTTTTTATTTTTTTAAAAGTATTTTTATGAACTAAGTAGATTTTTTTTATAATGTTTAAATTTTTTTCTTCCACTTCATCTTGTGTTTCTATAATTTATTATTTTTTTAAAAAATACAATAAGGGTAAAATGGACAGTTCCACCTCTCCATAAGAGGATTATATAATTTCATCAAATATCAGACAATATTGATAATTTACTAAATAATGAGAGGATATTTGTAATATATTTTAAATTTTAGAAGAGCTCATTGTAATTTATTATATATTTTATTCAAGTTAAATTTGATTGTATTAAATCAACAATATAATAAATATAATTATATTTAGTATGTGATCAATTCGTAAACGAAATGGGGTAGAATTTTCCATTAATCGTAAGTAATGGAATGTTAAAGTAGATCACGGACTTGAGGTCAGTGCGAGTGATGGAGATGTGCGGCCTTGATTTTCTGTGTAATTGGTCAATGGAGTTGGGTCCCTATCCCAGCCTGTAATCTCTGTACTATGTGCATCATCGCTCATGCATGCATGGACCCTGTAATCATTCATCATATCTCCGCCACTGCAGGAGCATCCCCTTTTTTTTTTTTAAATAAATTATAATGATTTTTCTTGAGATTTAACATAATTAACTAATAATTATTAATAATTAATTTTAAAAGTCGTTTAATAATTAGCTCAATTCACTAAATTTTTTATTTATTTTTTGTGGTAAACTAACCAATATGTCATTGTGGATTAAAAATTAAAATTTTATATATTTTTTAAAAAAATTTATTTTTTATGTACTAAGTGGATAATTTTATTTTTGTATAATATTTAAAAAAAAAATCATACACCCCATCTGATTTTTTTCATAATTTTTTATTTTAAAAAATATAGTAAGGACAAAATTGATAATTTCAATTCTCCATTCAAAAATTACATAATTTCATCAAACACAGAGGGGTATTTATAATTTTTAAAATAATAAAGTGATATTTGTAATTGTATCAAATTTTAGAAAAATTCAATATAATTTATCTTTCTTTTTCTAATTATTTTTAGGAAAAATTAATGTGAGGTGTCATAACAATTCCCGATGTGATATTCTGATATAGAGTTTGTTTTGTTAATGGTATTGTATTGATTTTTTTTAATATATTATGTATGAAAAAACATATATACTTATATTAATACAATATAAGAAATATTATAAATATATAAATTATTGATATATTTTTCGCCGTCATTCTCACCATAACATGACGTGAAAAGAATCTCTTTGCAACATAATGTATTTTAATAAATTTCTTACTTTTGATTGTGGTTAGGGTTTATAAATTGTTTTTAATTTAATCTAACCATCTTAAGTATTTTAAAAAAAAATGTACTAATAATATATGAATTTAAAATTATATAGAAAGGTGTAGGAGGGTCATAACCAATATGGTGGACTAGGGAGATTGTCATAATTCATGTAGGCACAAAAAATGTCTAATTATTGCACCCAATTCTCATTTATAATGAAAAAAAAAGAGAAATTCTTTTAGTAGTTGCTAAAGATGTGAAGATTAATGATTTATGTGCTAATTATGTATACATGTATTTATCATACATAGAAATCAGAGATGGGGACCATTTTTCATTTTTATTTTTGTCCATATACCAATATTATATTAGAAGGATATACAGTGAAGAATAGTTGAGATCTATCCATCCATGCATGCATTAGATATAGGGTTGGGGCAGCATGATGAATGGTAGTAGAGGGTTTTGTTTTTCCAATTATGGACAAAGGCTTATCTGTCTTACTCATCACACATTACCATCCAACCACAAAGTACTCCTTCAAAATAGAGCTAAGGGATAATAAGACAAGCCAGGCATCAGCATTAACAACACCCCCCCACATACATATATGTACAAGATTGCATATTAATGTGAGAGTGAGTGAGACCAACTTCATCATGACATGCAACTTCCGATCATTCTCTCACCCACCACATGCCCTCATCACTCTCCCTCTGCTTCTTTCCTTTTCTGCACTTTGTTTTACTCTTTCATCTTCACTTTATAATATGTATATATATATATATATATATATATATCTCATACATGTTAGGTCATGACAGATTTAAAGTTAAGAAACATTTCAAGATTCTAATAACAGATCATCTGAATTTGTCCGGATAATTTTATGTTACAAAAATTCCAAACCCTTGTTATCTTATTTTGAGTTATGTTCTATAGCATTGTAATGAAGTGCAAATTCATTTAACGTGTATGGAATAATTTGAAATCTTTCATCTTCCAAATACAACATTAGATCATTTTAGCTATTTTATCAGCCATGTGATGGCTCATGGCTAATTCGAGCTAAATTTCACCTATTTGTTTAAATAAACCCTTAGTATAGGTGAAGCATAGATAAAAAATTTCAATAATTGGGGTTTGAAATCAAGAGGTATTTCATCATAAGAAGAAGAGCAAAAAGTTAATAAGGTTTCGTGTGGGATTTATGTTGAAGTGCTTTTGGGGATATTATTTCATCAAATGTTAGACAACCATATCCATCACCCATTCTACACTAACACCCAAGTATGAAAACCTGATTAGGTGGGTGTAGAATTTAGGGGAAAGTTTAAATCGGACCCAATTCGGTTCAATCTAAATCAATTATATGACAAGTATATTACGGTTGAATTTGAATCAATCATATGGTAAGTACAATACACTTGCCGTGTGGCTGGTGTATAGTTTAAGGAGATTAACCAATCACATAAAAAACATCAATATGATTATGCAAACTAACCTTACTACTTTTTGAATAATTAAACATACATCTAACATTTACACAAATGATTTCTCTATTTTTTTGAAAATTATATATACTCCCCTAAAAAACATTAACTTCATCACACAAATTAATCCTACTTTTTCTGTCAATGGTAGTCTTTATAATTATGTAAAAGTAGAGATAATTTGTATAAATATATTAGAAACTAGAGGGTGTAAATGCAATTATTTCTAAAAAGATTTGCAAGACCATTTTTTAAAAAGAAAAAAACAAAATGAGGAACTCGCCCTTGTCCTGCACAAGATACTGGTGGGCTACAGGATTCTATTGCAGAATATGGGCCCATTCCTATAATATAGACCGGCCCGAAGAGAGTAGTGGTGTCTGAATATGGGCCACTCATGAGAATATATGGCCCAAATATTTTTGTAAAGGAGTATTTGCGGTCTATTATTGCATTTATTTTATTTCTTTAACTTGTTTAATCTTTCACAGAAAATTCCATAATTTATTTTTTTGAAAAGAGAAAATATTTTTTGATTTATTTAATTTGTTTATTTGAAAAAAAAAGTTAAATTGGAAATTAAAAAAAGGATGCAGAATGGACAAAAAAAGAGGGTAGAAGGCCCAAATTCAGATTGACGTAATTATTTATTGGGTGGGGCGAAGGTACACAAGAAAATCGTACGGCGTACTTGGCTATGCATGACAAAGTGGTAAGGTGAGGAGTGAGGAGGCATTTATTTATTTATTTATATTTATCATCCCAATTCCAGAGAGAGTGGGGCCCCACACTGGAGACTCCTCCCCACGTGGCGCAGGGTGCAGGTGCCAGCCTATCTTTCCTATAATGGAAGTCACACCATTGAATCCCCAATCAATATTTATTGAATTTGGGATATCCCAACAAATCAGTTAATTCCATCATGTGCTCACATGATCTGTACCAATTCCAATTCTCTGTTTTATTTCAACTTCTTCTCATTATCATCTGGGATAATTATATTCTCATTTTCTAAAATTTAATATAATTACATATTATTTTTTTATAGTTTCATTTAACATCTCTAAAATTTGTTCTATTTAATAAATAAGTTTCACTATTAATTAAATTTATTAATATTAACAAAATATTTCAAAAAAAAATTTATATTTACATTCGATTAACTATTACTGATTTATTACATTTCAAATAATTTTTTTATGACCAAATTACTCTTATACATCTTTATGCATTGGTACATAAATGTGTTGAGAAAATTATTTGACTTGCAATAAGTCAGTTGATGATATATATCAATTAACTTTCAATTTTTTTTTTGCTAACATCAATAGATTCAGTAAATTTTGACTAATAGAGCGACTTATTTGTTATATGGAAACAAATTTTATGGGTGTTTAAATATAAATTTTTTAAATCATAAGAGATTTGAATGTAATTAGACCAAATCTCTGAACAAAGAAGAGTGATTATTCCTTATAATAATAATAATAATTTTATTATTATTATTTAATTTGAACTTATTTATATGATTAATCAACCTTTATTATTTCAACATATTGAATGTTGTAACATCATAATTATTATGTAAATATATATTTTAAGTTTGAATTAGTAAAGATGTGGGTATTTTAATTTATTACTAGAATTGTTTATTTAAAATTGATACAATCAATTTCCTAAAAAAATTCCAACGTGTTATTGTTAATAAGATTATTTTATTGTATTATAACTGATCAGAACCACAAAATTATACTATAGGAACAAATAAATAAAAATAAAACATTAAAAACCAAAAATATCATGGTGGCATATAAAGAAAACGAGGAATGAACAATGATCTGGTGGAACTCGAATTCAATATAAAATGCAATTAATAGTTTTATTTCATAGGAAAAAGATAATAAGTGAAATAAAATTAAAAAAAATATATATTTAGATGATGATTTGAAGAAAGGGAAAAGAGGGGACAGGGGAAGGCAAGTGATGGGTCCAAACCTAGCAAACAAACAGGACTTGTCTAATTATGGACCCATATAGATGAGCTGGATAGGGCACACCCCATTTTTCAATGCCTCAAATCAATATGTATGGGTACAAACATCTTTGTACTCTTTCC
>NC_026152.1:19199618-19217238 GCF_000512975.1 Sesamum indicum
CTTTCCCTTTGTACATTTGGACAAATTCCAATTTGTACACAGGTTCCATGTAAGTCATTCCAACTCCACTTTATTACAATTTTTGTTTCCATTCAAATCATATGAAACCTACTTAATTATTCTCCACACTCATCAAATCTTAATTTCTACTTTTCAAGTCCTAACTATATTCGCATAATTCAACCGTTCATGAAATTGTCTCGATGTTGACGGGAATATGTGGAGTGGTGCATCACATTTATACATTGGATATGTATATACACCAATGACCATCACATATCCTTTATTTCTAAAACAGAGTATGTGTCAGTTATCTAAATACTAATCCTAAATGGTGTAACATCTTTAAAAGTACCTAGCGTCGTTTAAAAATATATGTACATATAGGGTCCGCTCTACATAAATGTTTGCGACTGTTTATAACCTAAATTTATTACAAATGCGCAGTACAGCCCGTGTAGCAACCCGTTATGCATATAGACAAAAAAAATATATATCCAAACACTTGCAATATAAAGTTATAGATTACATGAAAACATTAGGTTAAGACAATAAATTAAGAGGAGTCACATTAGTTGGTTGGTTGGTCGCAGAAACGAGTGATCCGAGAGAAGAAGCACATGATGGGGTGCATTTTAACCTTTGACTGGGACGAAGAAACCAAAGCCCCATCAAAGCATCATGCTCACTGCACACAACCAGTACCCAGTACCCAGTACCCAGCACCACTAAATTTACTACCTATCTTAAATTAATCAAAGTCATTAACGTAGTAATCCACGTAAACACCCTTTTAGATCAATGTGTGTTTTGCACTAATTCCAAAAAATCTTCATGTGTCTGATGACATACACCCCTCGTGTTGGGGACTGAAAATCTACCTTTTCTTTATTTCACTGCACCTGCAACAATTAAATTAATTTCTCCCTCTTTTCCAATAATATCCTCTTCTTCATCAAAATTCATTTTTTTTTAATTTATTTTTTCAGTATGTATAGAGATCTAAGTATTCTAAAGAATAAATCAACAGATGTGGAGAAAATGATTTAATATTAAAATCAAAGATAAATTTTTAATTTGAAAAGTAGGGGGTGGGGGGATAAGATGGAACAGCAACTGAAGATTGGAATGTGGTTGCAGAAAGATGAGAAGCCCAAAACTATGTTATAGTAATTATTTAAAATTAATTAAGCCCAAGAAAAGCATATATAAGATTGAAAAGTGTGCGCACGTGCATACATGTGTTGAAATCTGTTGGAAATTCTGAATTGCCATATGCACACGTGCAGACATGTGTGTGTGAGTGCGTGTTCCTTTGGAGTGGAGAGGAAGTGAGGGCATGTGAAAATTCCACATAGTAAAAACACTCACACTAGTGACCACTGTACAAGTTCGGTTCTGTTTGGTTGTATTTTACGGCACAGTCAAAACCATCACAACTATTTTACACAGGATATACAATTCCATCTGTTTTAACTTTTTTTTTTTTTTTTAATTTATTTTATACTAATATAAATACAAAATAAAACACATTAAAATTGTTATTTCGAAAATAAGAAAAAAAAAATATAGAAGCAATCCAAACAAAGCTTTAAGTCAAATCTTCTAAGTAGAATTAGGAGACATAATCTGGTGTTTTAAGGAGTGGCACATAGGGTGTTTCCTCCAGGAGGATGACCAATAAAGAATCTGAAGTTTAGTTTAAGTACCACTTGCGTTTACACAAAGTACAAGCAGTATTCTTTTTCAGGCAAAAAGGAACAAATTTTTTGAACATGTAGCAGTCAAACTGATCACTTAAGTTTTTTTTGACTGGCTGCACACCATATGTGTTTTTCTTGATACTTTCTCTTTTATTATTTAATAATAATGCGATCTTGGTACATACTCCTAATTAATTATTAGTTTATGTTGATCCAATTTTGGAATTCACACTTAATTAGAATATTTTGATTGCAGTACTATATACTAACTATATATTATATTTATATACTTTACAAAAATGGTGACGCAAGTGGAAGGAATTAGAGAAAGAACTAGCAACTTTGAGGCTTATATATATATATATATATATCAAGAATGTGAATTGTTTTCTACCTATATATATATATCTATAATATTATTAAAATAAATTAATAGTTCTAATAGTGTAAGAACGAAGCAAATCATGGTATTTTGATTTTTAAAATTATCTTAAGACATATATATATCCGTAGTTAGATAAAAGCCCAGATGACATTTGTTGGACAGTTTGTGATTTTGAGAAGGGTTTACTTGAAAAAGAGAGTTGATCAATGTTGCATGTAGCAATTACTAATAAAAATAGAGCATCATTATTCATTAATTTGAAGTTAATTAGTGTGTATTCAAATTAATGAAAGTGTTTGTTGAAGATGCAATTCTTGGTACCCGCTACTTAAATGATGTGCAATGAATCATTGAAGTATTAAGTAATTAAAAGCTTCAAGACATTATCAAAAAATTGTAAATTTGGGGATGGGACGTAGAAATGAAGAGAGGGAGAGGGAGAGGGAGAGGGAAAGGGGATAGGGCTGTGTCCATATAGTGAGGAAAAGAAGATGGAGAGCGTACCCCGTTTTGTTATGAGCCTACACAGTGCCTCGCTGTCTTGCATGTGAACTTCTTCTGCTCACCTCCCATACATTCCCTCTTCCCCCCCCTACACACACATTAATTCATTACACACAATTTACACACACCCACACCCCAACTGGCACTTTTTGATTCATTCTTGGAGAGAGTTGAAGTTTGTACGTCAGGACAAAAACGCTTTATCAATCCTCATCACTTTCAACCTCACCACCACACTCTTATATATACACACAGACAGAGAGAGAATTGACAGAATCAAACCAAAACACACACACACACACACAATGGATCATGATTACCTGTTTGCAAATGAAGAATGCAGCAGCGGGTGCGAGTCTGGGTGGACTCTATACTTGGACCACTCCTCCATTCATTCTCCATCATGTAATCAAGAACGAGGGAGAAGAAGAAGTGGGGTTTTCACAGAAGCAAAAACATTAAAAAGACAAGAGCAAGAACAAGAAGAAGACGAGGATGAAGGAGAAGATTCGTCCATGGTTTCTGATGCCTCATCCGGACCTCCACACTTGAATGAAGAAGAATGCTACGGTGGAAACGACGCTAATGGTAATATTAATGGCTGCTTTTACCATTACCCCGTTCACGCCCCATTGTCCCGAAACAGGAACAAAAACAGAGATAATCGACGTCGGAAGCTTCATCAACATCACTCCTCTTTGCTTGACGACACTGCTAGCTCTCCCTTTTACGATTTCTCCAATGTGAGTTCATCTTCACACCCTCACCCTCATATATAACTAGTTTATTTTCTTCAGATCGGTTGTTAATTAGAATCTTTGATTTCTGCGTGTATTGCAGACTAGTTTCACCGGAACAAGAAGTCTGCAGCCCTCGGTTGAGAATGTGTTGGAATATTCACAAGGCTACTCCACGACCCAGTTTGAGGTAGGATAAAGATCGCTACTCGTTCATGAAAACGCGCTTCTTTTGTTTCCTCTACGGACTCTTAACTCCATTTTGTATAGGTGAGTCGACCTCCATACCAGGACCACCATTACGATTTCTTCCAGTCTTCACCGTCAGCAAATCAACTGCAGCAAAACCAGTTGAGTTTCACATGTTCTTTGGATCTTTCATTTACGTTTTCTTTATTCAATTTCTTTTCTTTCATCTTATGAGACTTGTCTGAATTTGGAGCAGGTGGTTCGAAGATAAAAGGTGGTAATGATGCCATGAAATGACGACGACACTGATGATGAATCACTACTAATACTAGTACAAATGTTTATGCTGCTTTGGTGATGTCCTGATGAAAAAGAGAGGGACAAGAGGTTTTCACAAGGCAAAAGGGAATTCAATCTCAAAAAGGGATCTTGTTCCCCCTTTCTTGTTTCCTCTCTTCTTCTTTTGTAGCTATGGATGAACTCAGAAACAGAAAAAAAGAGAAGAAATTTTAATTTGTTTTTGTTCAAGATTAAGATTTCTTGTCTGCAAATAATGGTAACAAGTGAGCTATTTCTTCTTTTTCTTTCTTTTTTAATTGAGATTTTAATTCAAATGGAGGCCCCCATGCCCCCTTTCTTTCAACATGGAAGATCTCCACAATTTGTCCAATCTTAAGTGGAAACGAGGATTCTCTTCGAGGGTAACAATAAATATATATAGTTGTCATAAACCAATATATTTATTTAGTACTCTGATTAGGTAACAATAATTGTCAGAAATTTATAAGATAGATACATATATATTAATTGGGTCAATTATATGGAATTATCCATTATGCACACCAACTTAATGTTGACGCTGCATTCAGTGTTTTGTGTATAAATTATAGTGATGATTGAAGTGTATTATGCCATATGTCTCAAAATCTGCTGCATATAATAACTCGAATCGGGTTCTTGTTTATGAGCATAATTCAATGAAACACCTAATTAATATATGTTTGTTGGACAAAAAGTATACTGTATTTGTAAAGCAAAATCTTGGTTATAATGTGGACAAAAACCTATTTGTCTCATAGTGTCCGGACAAGGCTGAAGGCTCCACCCTTAATATAGATTGGATGAGAAAGTGAAATTAATAATTGCAGATTTTATTAATTAATAGAGTAGGATGAAAGAATATTATTGTGATGGAATGGTGACAGGATGATGGAGAAACGTTGTAATGATCCGTAGGTGCATGATATGGATGGGCAGTCGTCAGAACCAAAAACATATGTTGGAATTTTTCATATGCATCTCTACGTCGACCCTTTTCAAAGTGCAGAGATCCTAGCCTCACATCTTCCTCATCATCAACCCATACGACTTTTATATATATATATATATATATATTCTATTTAATTTCATTAATGTATAATTTGGCTCATTTTATCAAATTTGGGCAGTCGTCAGAATGCTTAATTAAAAGCAGTTTCTCCTTTCCTACGAACTCTGTCTTTTTCGGTTTGTTTGTTTGTTTGTGCCAATTTTCATTTTTTGTAGAGAAAATTATGTTGTACTAGGATTCCAGGATGTTTAAGCCACTTGACTTTGCTTAAACTTATTTAATTCGGCTAAAATCAAGTTTGGTCAAACTAAACCAATATTATAAAGTAAATGTATTAAACTTGTTCAGTAATTTTTCATTTTTTCTGAACTTTATGCCAATTACACGGTAAGTATATCGCACACTTGTCATATATTTGATCAAATTGAATTCAAACTAAAGTTTCTCGAAAAAGGAAGTAAATTTATTAGCTCACTCTATGCACATGTTTTTGGAGTCGGTTGTCTGGTCACTATAAATAAAATGACAACCATGCATATTTATACTTTTCACCTTGCTAGCTCCTCCAATACAACATCCAATTGAATTTTCTATTACAAATTATATTGTATTTTTTGTTCATATTTTATATATGGAAAAGTCACCTACTGAATGGAAATTTAAAGGGAATCGAAAAGATAGAAAATACTTTAAAATTGAAGTTTAAATATCAAAGACTAAAATAAACTTTACCATTACAAATTATGTTAAAGGAATTTAAGTAAATTGTGAACACCGAAACATTGTTTGGACCACATAAAATTCGTATCTCTTGTTTATTTTATTATTTCGTACATAAATTTACAATTACTATTACAAAACAATTATAATTTACAGTATAATTTACATAAATTTACAATTACTATTACAAAACAATTTTATTATTTCCCAATTATAAACTATTATTTCGTACATAAATTTATTTTAATATTTCTACACTATAAATTTCTACAGCTTAAAAATTACAGTTTATCAATACTATCCACCACGATCAGATAAATCAATGCAAAAGCTTAAGGGACAATCACGTTAATCAATATTTGTTATGGTTTTAGTGGCGAAATTCTACTTTCAATTCTATAGGATAGGGGGTTTAACACTTTTATTCATCTGCTTCACGAAATTTTAAAAATAGTCCTAGAATTAGAAAAATTCGTCACATTCAATTCCACATTTTTCGAGATTTTCAAAATAGTCAAAATATTAAAAAAAAACTCAACACATTTAGTCTTATAAGTACCTAAATCTCTCGAATTTTCTCAATTTTGAGACCATTTTGAAAATCCCGTGAAACGAAAGACCAAATGTGTCGAATTTTGGCCTTTTCTAAAAATTTCATAAAATAAAGAACTAAAAATATTAAATCCTCTGTCCAATGGGATTAAAAGTGTAATTTTGCTTGGTTTTAGTTGTGTATAGCGAATATTTTGACATGATTTGCAGATATATACAACAGGTAATAGCTGTTATGCAACTGTAATTGACTAATATCCACGACGATTTTTAACTTTTAACTATAATAATTAATCATAGTTGAATACAATATTTTTTCTAGTGTACGTACCCATGTTGTAATTTCTCAAAAACCAATTATTTGAAGAGCTTGCATCCTAATTTTCCAATTTATAGAGGCCAACATGTACATTATTGCATGGCAAGAAGCAAAAAAACAAAGTTGAATCCCAAGGTAACAAAACAAGAAAGAGGCTGAAAAAAACAAGATACAACATGGTCTGAAGATGATTAGAGGAGTGTTGAATGTTTGCAGTGAATTATATGTTGGATAGGATGAAAAGGGTATGGAGGAAACCAATTTTGTCTTGCCAACACCCCACCAACCAAAACAATGTCCCCAATCCCTTCCCTTGTCATCAAAACAATTTTTAAAACAATCCTTAAATTTTTCACCTACGACTGTTCCCAATCCTCATGACAACACTCTTCCTCCCCCACAGAGAACTGTAAATAATAATGGCTCTTTCTACTCACCATATCTCTGCAGTCTCCCAATTTTCAGACCTGTACCTTTTACTTCTAACATATCTGCTCTTCTTCTTACAGCCCCACACGCATGTGTTTTTCATCAGTACTACTCACCCTCAAATTTTGTACCACCACTACTGCATCACACCATCTATTTACACCACACTAGCCAGCTACTCAATCTATCCACCTTGTATTCTTCTACCAATTTTACTACTCATCTTCTCCAACCTCTCTATGGTTAAAAGTGAAATATAATTTAACATTACATTATTACATATATATATATATATTGTATATATATTTTGTAAGTTTAACAAATAATAATAAAATAATTATTCTGCACAAAATTTCATGTTCGAGACTTTTTTGTAATTCCTCATGATTCTATAGGCAACTTAGTTAATTATATATAGTTGATGAGTGATAGTTTATTGCAATTAATGTAAAAAAAGAAAAAAAAAACTATCCTTAAGCGAAAATTGAGCAATCATACTTATAAAGTTTACATGTTCTTATGTATGTATATATGTATATTTTTTAACGCACATTTGACTTAATTCTAATTTTTCAACGTTGATGCTGACAAAGTTAAATACAATAATGTGACGAATGTTGTTTTAATAATTAAGTCATTGTTCTCCATTAGAACGTCACGAGTTCTAACCTTAATTTACTAAAAACATAGAATTCAATGGCCGTTTCATGTGTGAGTACTATGGGCTGGACGTAGCTGGTTTATAATGCTTGATCCAATAGAAATCAAGCTTAACATCCACTTGAACGAGTTTTGACAAAATGAGAAATTCATAGACAAAACAAAGAAAGAATAAAGTTAATATGATTGAATATTTTCTAGTGATTAGCCCTTCATCATATGCACCATCCAGTACAAAAAGATGGAGATGGGCATATATATATATATATATATATATATATATGTAATTGATGAAGATGTGGAGACAGCTGTGATGGCAGCAGGTATTAGGAGGTTGATGACATAGGAGTTGAGAGGACCACATCAACAAATGAAGTTGATTATGATTGAGAGCAAAGCACAAAGCAAAAGGTGGATCATTGAATCAAATATTCAGATACAGTGCATGAGGATGAGATGAGGTGATCACCAATCATCCATTGTGCATGGGTGATTTTGAACCCCATTTCCTCACACACTCCCTCTCCCATCCCTTCTTCATAATTTGCAAAATATATCATTTTTTTTCCCTTTCTTGATCTATATTTTGACATCCCACTATCATAGTTTTATTTTTATTTTTAAAAGAAAAATTGAAAGTGCAAATTCACACTATGTTCTTTTATAATTCAAAACCAAGAATTGAATCCTATATTTTTTTTTATCTGTGCAAGGGAGGATAATAGCAATCTTGTCATTTCCTGAAATTATAAATATATCTCATACTCGTTTCAATTATTAGACATAAATGTTATAATGATAAATTATATCCACGGGGACACTTTAATAATTTGGAGTTCAGAACACATTATGAGCGTGTGGAGTGGGTGCGTGTGTGGGTAAAAAATAAAAAAGTTATATATATCCACGCCTTATTTTATACTTACAAACTCTTTATATATAGAAATCATGTGAAGTTAAGATGTGTTTGTGATTTATCAATCAGTTTAAAATTTTAGTCAAAACCACCCCTCCGAACATATGAATGTCTGTTTGGATGGATTGGTAATATTTTGAGGCTGCCGAAACTAATTTAACATTGGTAGATTTCTGGGCCTCAAATGGACATTACATAACCAATTTTATCGGATCACCCTTGATAAAAGATTAGGCCCAAAAGAAACATGTTTCGAACCCAATCTATTGGCACACCACCTCATGATTCGTTATTTCAGCACATAAACTAAAATTAGTAAAAAAGAGAAAGAATAAATTACACGTTAACCCAAAAAACATCAACGTCATTATAAAAATGATCTCTTTTTCTTAAATCGTTACGGATGATTTTTGTACAAGTAACAGATAATAAGTCAGGAGGTGTAAATGTAATTTTTCCAAAACAAAAATAGAAGTGCAATCTGACAACTTTACAGTTACAAGGAATTAAAACAAAAATTATCGTGAAAGACAAAGTTTGAGTTTTAGAAAGCAACATTCCTCCTAGTAATTATCTTGTTATTGTTCCCAGAGATGGAGCTGGAATGTCTTAACCTGTTAACATCTACTTCCATGAAACAACACGGCTTGTCCTCATCAATTCTCCCAATCTTTCCAACTCCGCTGCCATAGCTCGTCCCCTCCGCCGCCCCCGGTATTCTCCACACCAGATTCCCCTCCGAATCAACATCCACCTTCGCGCCGCCACCTTTTCTCGTCGCAAGTAGTCGCATAAGACCCTGGAGGTCTTCTTCGTTAATACCACTTTCTAATTTCGATGGGGCGACATTCGGCAACTGATTGGTGCGAGGAACAGTGCAGTTGACGACGCTGCGGCGGTCGACTCCTCCCACACAATGACACATGGTGTTTGAGTAAAACTCTCGTGCTCTGGTCAGAATCCTAATGGGTGCATTGCTGCTGCGCGGTGAGAGCTTCTTTTGGTTATCGTTTTTCGTCTTTACCATGTCGTTGCAAATTTAAATGAGTGTATTATTACTTAGGGTGTATATATATAATAATTAAGCACGTAAAGTGCGACAGAATACATCTTGCTAAAAAAAACTCAAAACAGATGTTTGATTAAGTTTGAACACTAATGTGCATCGTTCTTTCGATTATTTGAATTACACGGCACGGCGGCTATGACATAGTCCGCATATTTCCTGAATTTTGGTATCAAATTGAACATTAATGTTATAAACTTAGATAAAAATAGCCAATTAGATAATGTGACATTCAAAATAATGGTCAGATGGACATAATAGATAATCCAATAATTTTTTGTCCGAAATCAAGGGATTATTTGCCAAAACAGATCAATTAATTTCCTATTACACTTATAGTTCTTAAATATCTCAAATTACACGTCTTCATCAAGACAGTGATCTATTGAGACATTGATAAAACCTTTATTTCCATGAGCAGAACAAATATCCAAAAACCATTTATTGTAATATCCGATCAATATAATATAATGGGTAAATTATAATCTATCTATATGTGTTATGTAAATAAGCAAACAACCACCGTTGAAAAATAAAATAGTAATTTATCTCTAAAAAATATAACAATTTACTCCCTAAATTTTAAAAAAAATAAAAAAATTTACCTCCTACTATAGGTTGTGAAGAGACAATAGTATTGGTAAGGAGAAGCAAGCAGAGAATTAGCAAATGGAAGGAAGAGTAGTACTTGGTCGCAGGTCTATTTCTTCTTACTTTCTTCTGCGACAGCCTCTGAGCTGAGGATAAGCTATGTAGGTAGTGAGCACTCATCTCTTTCCCCTTTGATAGTTGAAAATCAACTATCTTTTTTATTATAATTTTATTTGAAAATTCTTATTATTACAGTACGACATTACCAATTTGGATTTGGAGAGTGGTTATTGTTCATGGTTTTTCAACCCGTTGGCATTATAGTTTCTGGGACAATTTTTGTCATAATTAAATTTGGTCAAATCAAATAAATGCGATATGATTTGTCATTTTCATTTGATGATGTCCCAATTTGCATGACTTGAAGATCATGTTCAAATTTTTATCAATAAGTGAATGTTATTTTGTTTTAACAGTAATCGTGTATATATATATATATATATATATAATTTAATAATAGTTGTTAATTAATTAATGAATTTTGATTTTGACTTTTATAATTTTCAGTAATTGAAATCATAATCTAAATTGTAATTGATTTATTTAGAAAAAAAAATAAAAGATGTCATTATAATTGATTCATTAAAAGTAAAGAAGGAACCAACCAAACAATCCTACAATTATTTTTTATACAAAACAGATAATAATTAAATTATTATACCATATATCAATTAATACTTGAAGATATATACTAATAAATAACATTCAAATTACAAATATAATAATGAAGTAATAAATTACTACATAATCACATAAAGACTCTATTAATAGAAAAATCTATCACTCTATCGAATTCATCAGATCACGTGTAAATCAAAAAATTCAGTCAGGATCCCATAAAAGATGGAATTGCATTGTTATTAATATAATCATAGCATCTTTAAGCAGAACAGTCGTTCAAAAACGTCTTATCGTTGATCATTGCAAGACATTCAAATGTTGTAGGAATTATAAGCTCAGACATTGAAATATCTATATATAGTGGATATGAAGATAACCATCTGTTGACCATTGCAAGACATTGTTTGGGCTTGTATTCTGGAGCTGTATGACCTGCACCCTGTAAATACACACACCATCAGAATATATGTATCTTGATATTTCCTTCAGATAAATCATTCACAAGCAACGAAAAGTAAAACTTTAGGTTGCCTTCACTGTAGCAAAGGTGAGTTGGGCTTCATTGTTCTTGTATTTCATTGTATATCTGCAAAACATAAATTAATTTTAGTTGATCTGTAAGATTGATCTTCGATCAGCAAATCACCAACTGATGAGAACTGACCCTGCAACTTGACCGTCGACATTCCAAGGCCTCCAATCCTTGTCAAGGGTGAGATTTAGATCGCATATCCATTTTAAAGTGCTCAAGTAAGGTATAGCCATATCATGATCACCGCTGAATGACAGATATTTAAATAATTAGAGCAGAAAAGAAATCAGAATTGGATTTTCTATCAGTTTTAAGCCATCGATTTTTTTTTGTTTAGGAAAGAGCTAACTTGATTCACCTGTATACCAAGGCTTGAAAGCCTTTCTCATTGAGAAGTCGATGATGTTGGAAAACACTTTCTACATCGTGTTCATAGGATAAGCTCCGATTGCATCTTTTCCACTCAGTTATTGTTCCCTGAATGTCGACCAATACATTAGCATTAAGATATACATCCAGCACACACCTTATTTCGTTTCCACTACGTACCATCTCATCTCAGACGACAGGCAATAATAAAAACCATCTTACACATGCAAAGACATGTCTACCCCGAAAACTTGTCTATTATTTGTTCACGTATGTACCTTTCTGATGTGAAGAGCTTCTTGGACAGTTTCATCATTTGCCCAGACATAAGATGTCACGTAATTATAATTCTGCAAACAGGAAGACTTTTGCTAAGGAAAATCCAGTGGTAATAATACCATATATACTGTATGGACACAGCAAAATATGCTAGATGGGAAGGCAGAAATTACACGGCACAATGGTTGCTCTTGTTTGGACGAGGAAAGGAGGTCAACTGGATCATCTTCTAGAATTAGTTGGCCTGACCGAGATATGCATTTTGGCTCCAGGATGTGAGCATCGTATATACGGCTCAAGCACTACACTTGATTACGTGAGAGCACAATGGGTGCATAAATGAACATCTTAATCGGAGGAAATGACGCCAAAGAAAAATGCAACGTTACCTCTTTAATAAGTTGAAGAGCAGAAAGGCACTGCATATTTTGTGGATCTGGGTTCACATACTCTCCATGACAGCTGCTACTTGCTACCTGAAATTTTCCATCTATCCATTATTATCATGTTATCTATATTCATCGACTAAATTATCAATTTGCCCGAAAGAAAGAGTAAAACACAAAACCCTTTTTAGCAATATCACTTTACAACGTTCAAATGTTGGCCCTATTTACTACGTCCATATCTCACTTTCAATTCACTTAGCAACGTAAGCGCTATTTCGGTCATATACATTCACTCTGTGCAAAAGTTTCAGGTTTCTAACAAATCCACAAAAGCATGAAATACATTCCGAATTAACATCAATATTGTATTTCAGGCACCGTATAGTGAATGATCATGATGTCCCGAGACCAGCTAACAAGAGCACAGTGACATTGAGATGATCGCTTCCTGACTTCAAATTTAATACATATTTTTGCTTCCATGCTTCAATTTTGTACTTCTTTCTCAGTGAACTTTTATCTGAAAGATGCTTATAAAAGGGGAACAAACTACCTCAAAATATTCATCTGGTATGAGCGCCATCTTGTGAGCATAAGGAACCCTTTCGTTCTGATCCTTACTGAAATTTGTAATTGAATTGCCAACAATGTATCCCTGCTTTAATTCCTCAACATCGTTATCTTGTTCACCCTGTCTGAATATAGATCTTCTAATAAAAACCCAATGTGATTAAGTATATGACTTTAACGTACTTGGAGTAACATTCGTGGCTCAAATCCAGCGTCATTACCTGGAGTATCAGCACTCATTTAAACTAAATCCAGACGGGGGAAAAATTCACACAATTCATTACCAAAAGTTCATTGTCTTAAATGCCACCTTTTACTATTTCCAGAGCTACCATCGGGGTAATTTTGCCACCATAAGAGTCACCAGCAACATACAGGCGATTTTTGACAAACTCTGGGTGATTCAACAACCACTGCATTTTGCAGCAAGACATTATTACCTTCAGATAATTGCTTCAGTTTCCATATTAATAGAAAGTAAAACAGAAACAAGTGAAAAAGACATGGATGGATGATAGTAGTTGAAAGCTCACCTTCCTCAGAAACGAGTAATTGTGTTCAGCGGATTTAGTGTCGTTAGAATTATAAGCTTGTGGAGTAGTGGCATAGGAGAATCCAGTTCCAACAGGGGAGTCTATGAATATAATATTAGCAATCTGCAGGAATACCATATATATATATAAATCATCATCCCTTAAGAACAGTTGAACTATATATATTGAATTATTGATGAGGATCGAGCATGAAACAATGGATGTTACTTACTGACCTTTGTCCATGAATACGGATTTAGAGTGAAAGAAGGAAAGCTTCCATCAAAAGCCTCAAGATCAAAAGCCAATGGACCTACACCCAAAATCAGGCCAGAGAGTAACACAACATGTACCGTCGCCCCGCCCAATCTTCCAAATAGAAACAAGAAGAAGAAGCAGAAGACCCACCGATTTCATACACAAGGCCGGAGAAACCAGAACAACCAGGTCCGCCGGTGAGCCATAGTATGAGAGGATCTCTTTCAGGGTCATTTTCTGATTGAATGAAGTAGTAAAACAGCTGCACTTCATCATTTTCTCCCACACCAATGTATCTGACGATTCATGCCATTCACCCGATTAAGTCTCTTGAATAAGATAGACAGATATATACAAAATTCAACCCACAAACATATATATATATATATATATATGTGTGTGCGTATGTGCGTGTGTGTTCATCTTTCAAGTATATACAATATAATGTAGCTTATTCCATTAACCGACCCGGTTTCAAGTTTGAAAGGCAGGGTTCCATGAAATCCGGGCAGAGTGTTGATGATGGATTGTGAATGGGCAGTAGTGTTGATGTTGATGAGGAGAAGCAAACACAGAATTAGCGTATGGAAGGAAGAGCACTCCATCCTACTAATTTCTTGGGCTGATGAGCGCAGTTGAAGGAAGCTATGCCACTGCAGCTGTGTTCTTCTCACCTCACCTCAATATATACCACAAAACCTGTCTGTGTATTACTTACAAGGAAGTCTGGATGCTTTAATTTCTTACCATTTCTGTATTTACATTCATTATCAAATAATCATATACAAATTACATTATAAGTGTATAGTATTGATTCAGATCTACGCCAACCCGATTAAAATTTCTCCATTTTCAAAACATGACCAGTTCTAAGATGAATAGTTTATAATTGCAGTGGTTGCTGGCTGATATAAATATGGATGCATGTGATTCGTGTTCACAATTTTTAATTCATCATTAGTATTACTATATGTTATAACCTAAATTAACTCCGTATTTTTAGTCAACTATACGTTGGACGTGTTTCCTAATTTTTTAAACTTATTTTTAAAACATAAACGAGTTAGTTTTATTTGTTTTTTAATTAATTAAAAAATTACTATTAATAATATTTTACAATTTCTGTAATTTTACTTTTATTCAAACACGTCAATAATTCTTTTTTAAAATAAAATTAAACATCTTATGAATAAATATTACGATCATGAGATCCATAAATGGACTTCATATATATTACTATCCACGAATTGATATAAATAAATAATAGTAAGTTTATATAAGTCGAAACATAGCACCCCTACTTTCAATAAAAATTGATTGTTTTTAAACAGTATTTTTGATAAAACTTTACAAAATATTGAGAAATCACTTTGATTATAATACTAATTTGAATATTTTAACGGTATTAGGTGGCTGTTGAAGATGTAGAAATTGAATTTTTCAGAAAAAGTAATTATAAAATTTCATTAATATTAAAAAAATAATAAATAAATTCATATTAGATGAGACCAATATTTATAATAATAAATTTATATTAAGTAAAATAAATATTTACATATTTAATGAAACTCAAACATAAAAGATCATATCTTCGAATGTATTCACCAACTCTTGAACAATACTAATTTGTTAATTGTTGCGTATCAAGTTCTTCGCTGAGATTGAGATATCTTTTCCAGCCCAAAATGAGCAGATTGAAAGTGATTGATATCATAAAACAAAATTTGTTGGAGTCAAACTTAATAAAATAATATTAGTGTTTATAAATTATGATGTTATTCTATTCTTTTTCTCCCTTTTCTTTTTATTTGGCAGCTATTCTTTTTCATTATATATTAATAATATAATAAATATAATATATTTATCGTAATTATTACCTTGGATTATATTAAACCAATTTGAATTAAAATTTGGGTAAATTACATTTTGTCATTCAAACTACGTGCGTTTTTTCATTTTGACATTTATTTATTTATTTATTTATTTTGTTAACTTACCATTTCAACTATACGAAATTTACACTTTGTCATATGTGAAAGTTTTTTTGCCGAAAAAATCATCACATGTTGTGCATATATAAAAAATATCATATCACATAATCTTTAAATATCATATTTATTCATATTTTATTGAGTATGTTGAATTCAATTATATAACAATATTATTTTCAAAATTACTTATGAAAGGTTATAAGCAATTTATAAAACATCTCATATATTATTCAATATATATATATATGTATATATAAAGTATTTATTTAATCAGTGTATCTACCATGATTTATTCAGTACTTAGTTACAAAAAATTAAATTAATAAAATAATTAAATGTCAAGTAATATCATTTTTTTTGACTGTGCATACTAATTATTTCTTAAGCACTCCTGAGAGGAAGGAGATGATCCAAGGAAGAAAAGCCTCCTCCGCTCGCTTCCCATGTCTAATTCCATCCTCAGCTCCTTTCCCCAAAAATTCGGATTCTCCCTGTCCTAATTTTCCAATCCCTTTAAGAGTTAAGTTGAAACGCCACATGCTCCTGTTATGCCGTTGATTTTCTATTTTTTATTAATATATACGCGTAATGTATATATAAATTGTATTATTTATTCTCATCTTGAATAAAAATTATACTTGTAATATCTATATATTCAATAAAATATAAAATGTAATTTATTGGCAACATCCAACATTTTTTTTTCTTTATTTCTACTATTTCGACATTTATTTTAGCAGGTATATATATTCAGAATTAATGATAGAATTTCAAACAATATTTACAAGTTTGATGTTAGCACATTAGACCAAGACAAAGACATTATCATGTTTGATTTGGACAATAAAATAATAATGATGGGTATACACTTGTAACCCCTACAATAAGACTAGATTACCCTTCATTAAGGGCATTAGAGTCATTTCGCGATCAGGATCCGCGCCTCTTGTAACGGGCGGGTCGCGGAGGACCCGACCCGGATCGCACAAACCGACTGAAGACCCGGACAATGGAAGCCGTTCGATCAGAACATGAGCCAGTAGGATAAGGCCACGTGGCCCAATACCCGATACACAGTTGTGCTCTATAAATAGACCCCGATACGCCATTATTGAGGTACCTTTTACACATTTATTGAGATCGAACTTTGAGATAGAATATATTTCTCTCGATCAACCTAACTTGAGCGTCGGAGGGTCATTGTCGGGGACGTGCCCGACGAGCTCACGGTTCGTGTTTTATTCTCAGGGAACCCAAAATCTGGTCTTGGACGAATTGGCATTCTTAGTGGAGATCGAATCTCGAGATAGCATAATTCGACCCGGATCAGTTGGCGCCGTCTGTGGGAACATCTGAGAATTACATCATGGAAGGTTCATCGAGAAGGAACGCCGGGGAAGAAGATACACCAAGAAAAGGAGGAACGATAATCCAGATAACGAAAGAGGAGCTCCACAGAATGATAGAAGAAGCGAGTCGGAATGCCATTGTGGAGTACGAGAGAAGAACTGCGACCCCAGTGGCCAAAGAAACTGCAAGAAGGCAATTGTTCGAGAATACCGAGCCCCAAAGAGAGTCGCGGGTGCATGGCGAGCCAGAGCGCAGGACTAAAAAACTGGTCTCATCAGACGCGGGATCCAGTAGTCATGCCCGGTCAAAGAGAAGAGAACCCGTGATTTCGCGAGCAGAAGTGGAAAACGTAGGCAGGCAGATAGAAAAATTGAAACAACAACTAGACGACCTGAAGAAGCGAGGCGACCTGAAGAAGCGAGCCGACCTGAAGAAGCGAAGCGACCTGAAGAAGCGAGGCGACTTGGCGAGGCGGAATATGAACTCGCCCTTCACTAACGAAATTCTATCCGAAGTTATTGGTTCAAACTTTCGATTACCCGACCTACCCAAATACGATGGGTCGAA
>NC_026152.1:19217962-19218989 GCF_000512975.1 Sesamum indicum
GAAAGTTTAAATATAATTTTGATCCTGTAATTTTCTACTTTTTATGTCTGAAATGACACATAAACTTCTTTAAAAGGAATAATTCTAGATTAAAATCGTATTACCTTCAGATAATAAGTTTGATTAATGGCATCATTTTGAATTACATATTATAAAGGCTCTATTAAAAATTTTGAAAGACCGTCAACTACGCGACCTGCAAAAGGCGCGATCCGGTGTCTGCAAAAGACCGTCAACTACGCGACCTGAAAAAGGCGCGATCAGGTGTCTGAAAAAGACCATCAACAAACACACGACCTGAAAAAGGCGCGACCCGGTGTCTGAAAAAGACCATCAACAAACACGCGACCTGAAAAAGGCGCGATCCTTGTGTCTGTAAAAGACCATCAACCACGTGACCTGCAAAAGACGTGATCCATTGTCTGCAAAAGACCGTCAACTACGCGACCTGAAAAAGGCGCGATCAGGTGTCTGAAAAAGACCATCAACAAACACGCGACCTGAAAAAGGCGCGACCCGGTGTCTGAAAAAGACCATCAACAAATATGCGACCTGCAAAAGGCGCGATCCCTTGTGTCTGCAAAAGACCATCAACCACGTGACCTGAAAAAGGCGCGATCAGGTGTCTGAAAAAGACCATCAACAAACACGGGACCTAAAAATGGCGCGACCCGGTGTCTGAAAAAGACCATCAACAAATACGCGACCTGCAAAAGGCGCGATCCCTTGTCTGCAAAAGACCGTCAACTACGCGACCTGGAAAAGGCGCGACCCCGTATTTCTGGAAAAGACCGTCAACTACGCGACCTGCAAAAGGCGCGACCCGGTGTCTGAAAAAGACCATCAACAAACACGCGACCTGAAAAAGGCGCGATCCTTGTGTCTGCAAAAGACCATCAACCACGTGACCTGCAAAAGGCGTGATCCCTTGTGTCTGCAAAAGACCGTCAACTACGCGACCTGAAAAAGGCGCGATCAGGTGTCTGAAAAAGACCATCAACAAACACGCGACCTGAAAAAGGCGCGA
>NC_026152.1:19219146-19290063 GCF_000512975.1 Sesamum indicum
TAATGATGGGTATACACTTGTAACCCCTACAATAAGACTAGATTACCCTTCATTAAGGGCATTAGAGTCATTTCGCGATCAGGATCCGCGCCTCTTGTAACGGGCGGGTCGCGGAGGACCCGACCCGGATCGCACAAACCGACTGAAGACCCGGACAATGGAAGCCGTTCGATCAGAACATGAGCCAGTAGGATAAGGCCACGTGGCCCAATACCCGATACACAGTTGTGCTCTATAAATAGACCCCGATACGCCATTATTGAGGTACCTTTTACACATTTATTGAGATCGAACTTTGAGATAGAATATATTTCTCTCGATCAACCTAACTTGAGCGTCGGAGGGTCATTGTCGGGGACGTGCCCGACGAGCTCACGGTTCGTGTTTTATTCTCAGGGAACCCAAAATCCGGTCTTGGACGAATTGGCATTCTTAGTGGAGATCGAATCTCGAGATAGCATAATTCGACCCGGATCAAATAATAATAATAATAATTGTTGTTTTTATTATATGCTTGAAGAGCAAACTGCAAAAATTTGTAGAGAGAAATGTTGCAGGAACACTCACTTATTGTAATATATGATAAATAATACATATGAAAGAGAAATGTTGTAGGAACCTCTAACTTTGAAGCCCTAAACACATACTCGGAATAATCGGACACTGTTCAAAAGATCTACAGTGGATATAAAGATAACCATCTTTTGATCATTGCGAAACATTGTTTGGGCTTGTATTCTGGAGCTGTATGGCCTGCACCCTGCAAATCATTAACCAAAATATATGCGTTTATCTCCATATTTGCTTCACATAATTATTCATGAGGGAATGAAAAGTTTGAACTCTTATCTTGCCTTCACCGTCGCAAAGGTGAGTTCGGCTTGTTTGTTTTTGTATTTCATTGTGTATCTGCATGCACAAGATTTAATTACTTCATTTGTTGGATTGATTTTTCTGGGTCGAGTTGAGAACTGAAAACTGACCCTGCAATTTGGCCATCCACAGTCCAAGGCCTCCATTCCTCATCAAGGGTGAGATTGAGATGGCGTATCCATTTTAAAGTGCTCATGTAAGGTACAGCCATGTCATGATCACCACTGAAATTAGAGATACACATACATACATAATTACAGAATACTGGGAGAGGCTTGTTTGTACGTAGGATGTTAATATTTCTAAAAGTTAAAGCAGAAAAGATATTGTGATTGAATTTTAATTCAAGCAGTTTTAAGCCGTCAATTTTGTTTGGGAAGTAGCTAATTATTTGAGTCACCTGTATGCCAAGGCTTGAAAGCCCTTCTCATTGAGAAGTTGATGATGCTCGAAAACACTTGGTACGTCTTCTTCATAGGATAAGCTCTTATTGCATCTTTTCCATTCAGTTATTTTTCCCTGGATTTCAACCAACACCACAGAGATGTCCCACTACTCTCTTAGACAGGAAATAAACCAGTTTTTAACATGCAAAAAACTTTTGTCTATTTGTTCATGTACCTTTTTTATGTGAAGAGCTTCTTGGACAGTTTCATTATTTGCCCAGACATAAGAGGTCACGTAATCATAATTCTGCAAACAGGAAGACTTTTGCTAAGAAAAATCCAGTGGTAATAATATCATATATACTGTGTGGACACGGCAAAATAAGTTAGACGGGAATGCAGAATTACGCGGCACCATAGATGCTCTTCTTTTTGGACAAGGAAAGAAGGTCAACTGGATCATCTTCTAGGGATAATTGGACCGGCTGAGAGATGTTAAGTCTCGGTGACATGAATTTGCATTTTGGCTCCAGAATATGATTCTCAGAGATATGGCTCGTGCACTGCACTTAATTACATACAAGAACAACCAGTGCCTAAATAAATATGTAAAACGGAAGAAATGACAGTATAAGAAAATGGTATTTTACCTCTTTAACAAGTTGAAGAGCATAAAGGCATTGTATGTTTTCTGAATCTGGATTCACATACTCCCCATGACAGCTGCTATTTGCTAGCTGAAATTGTCGAGCTATCCGTGTTATATAATACAAGACAATATTCATCGACTAAATTATCATCTGTCCCAGGAAAGAATGAAGCAGAAAAACTTTTTCAGCATGATCTGAAACAACAAAAGATGCAGAATTGAGTCAAGCAGATTCAGCCACTAATGTCCAAGTGTAGGTCATTTTATCGGTTGTAGTGGAAGCAATTAGCAGCATCAGCACCTAATTTGGTCATATTGAGTATGCAGACAAATTTCATCAAGCACTATGTGGTGAATGGTGATGAAGTTCTGAATCTAGTGGCATCAAAATTGACTTTAAATTTAATCTGTATCTTTGCTTCCGTGTTTGAATTCTTAGTTCTTTCTCATTGAACTTGTTCCCCAAAGATACTAGAAAAAATAGAACGAAACTACCTCAAAATGTTCATCTGATATGAGTGCCATCCTGTGTGCATAAGGAACCTTCTCGTTATCATCTTTATTTGCATCTGTTCTTGAATTTCCAACAATGTAACCCTGCTTCAATTCCTCATTAACATGCTTATCTTTGATGAGTCATTGGAAGGCGATTTCACAGTGAGCATAGAATTTCAACTTACTTGGAGTAACATTCGTGGCTTAAGTCCAGCTTCATTACCTGGAGTATAAGCATTCAGTTCAACTCAATCCTGATGAGGGAAAATTCAAATCAAATTTATCACAAGTTCATTATGATAAACGCCACCTTTCGCTATTTCCAGAGCTACCATTGGGGCAATTTTGCCTCCATAAGAGTCACCTGCAATGTAGAGACGATTTTTGACAAACTCTGGGTGATTCAACAACCACTGCAGTTTCCAATACATAGAATTAGCTTCTAAATAATTGCTTCAGTTTTCATATGAGTTGGAAGTAAAAAGAGAAACAAGTGAAAAGGGCAGGGATGGATGATAGTTGTTGCAAGCTTACCTTCCTCAGAAAGGAGTAATTATATTCAGCAGTTTTATTGTCAGAGTTAATATAACCTTGTGAAGTGGTGGCATAGGAGAATCCAGTTCCAGCAGGGGAGTCTATGAATATAATGCTAGCAATCTGCAAGAATACCATATACAATCATCACCCTTGAGAACAAGTGAATGACGGGGAGCATGAAACGATGGATGTTAGCCACCTTCGTCCATGAATAAGGATTTACAACCAAAGAGGGTAAGCTTCCATCAAAAGCTTCAACGTCAAAACCCAATGGACCTACAAGAAACACACCACATAAATCGGAGTCAAAGTAACATAGCGTGCCGCCTCATCTTCCAAAACCCATAAATGATTACAGCAAATTGGAAAAAAACAATAAAAACCCGACCAATTTCATAAACGAGGCCTGAAAAACCAGAGCAACCAGGTTCGCCGTTGAGCCATAGTATGAGAGGGTCTCTTTGTGGGTCATTTTCTGATTGAATGAAGTAGTAAAACAGCTGCACTTCATCCTTTTCTCCCACGCCAATGTATCTGAATGCATTAAGTTCCATGAATGAGATAGATATACAAAATTAAATCAACAAACATATCGACATATATATATATATAACGGACCCGGTTTCAAGTTTGAAAGGTAGGGTTCCAGGAAATCCCGGGAGAGTGTCGATGATGCATTTTGAAGAGGCAGGTGCGTTGATGAGGAGAAGCAAACAGAGAATTAGGAAATGGAAGGCAGAGTAATACGTGTTCATACTACGTCTCTGTCTTCTTACTTTCTCCGGCCACGTTCTCTGCGGTAACCTCAGTTTAAGGTATGTCAACTTGGCTGACTGCTGCTTCATTCAGTTGGCTATATAACACTCAGCGCCTTTGTCAAAGCTAAATTTGAAAGATTAGTCGTTCGTTGCTGCATGCACTCCTGTAAGTATATAAAAACAGTTACAGTTTATTACATTTGTTTTGTGATTGATTTTGCTCAACAAACTTAGTTCAGACTAAAATTTTCCGTAGGGTCCAGACTTGATTTGGCGAAACTTGAATCAACCATATAACAAGTACAATACCCTTGCCGTGTAATTTCTATACAGTTAAAAAAAAGTGACCAATCACATTATAAGTTTGATGGTTTGATGCAGCCAAACCTAGTCCTGACTTGAAATTTCCTATAAGGTGATGAGTAACAAATAGTAAGGTGAGTGGGAAAAAATAAATTATAACAGTGAGCTTATTAAAAATATAAAAATTTGTGAGAAAAATAAGTAAAAAAAGTTGGGTAAAATATTAATATTATATCTTATTTTAAAATAAATTAATCGCTGTTTGAATGAAATAACAATATGAAACTTATAAAATATTAATAATAATAAATTTATAATGGAATTTAAATTTTAAAAATAAGTTAGTAACTTGTACATTTTTTAAGAAAAGTTGAAAAGCTCTTTTCTCTTAAAAATTTACGAAGCACTTTGTTTATAGCATTTTATAATTTCTTAAATTTTTTTAATAATATATTTCAAACGTTTATAAGCTCACCCAATTATATTATTCTCCAATTACTAGTTTTACTATACCATCTATATTTTATTTATGTTTTTCTTCTCTTTTCTTTGTCATTACTTTTCTTGTTTTATAATAATAATTAAAATAAATTCACTAAATCCAAAAAAAATATTATAATGCTATAACATGCAACGTTACTGATTTTACGTAGCATAATATATTGTTCATTTTAGGTATAACTTGACGAACTTATCTTCAAAAAAACAGCTCATTCAAAAATGAATACTTTTTTAGACTCGTAATCCACATAGAACTTACGTGATTATCATATAAAAATTAATTAATTTAATATATTATATTAGATTATACATTTAAGAAATATACACACACAAGGAGAGTTTTGGACAGTGTTTTTTTTTTTTTATGGTTTTACAATTTATTTTATTTGGTCATCAGCCTTCCTGCAAAATGGTGTTCTTCAAAATTGGATTTTAGTGTCTCTCTGTCTTTTCTGCACCACGTTTTTTCCCTTGCATTACTGTAGCGCCATTGCTCACTATGATTTTTCGGGCAAATTCTAATTTGACTTTTTATGATAAATATAATAAATATTTACTATAAAATTAATGTATAATTTGATAAAATTGATCATTTATAATTGCATGAGAAGCATATTGTATTTATAATAATAATTAATTTAATTTAAATAAGAATATTTTTCATTTTGCCTGCTTTATAGTATTTCTCATAGTACGTGGTGAGACCTACATTCGTACGGGCTGACTGCCTTTTCATTTTCATTACAGTCTGTCAATCTCACCATCTTTTTCTCCTCCTCCTCTCTTCATTATTATCTATACCACATATTTATACTATATCTTGGATGTGGTGCAATTGTTCATTGATTTTTTATGGTATGAGAAATTATATCTAGTGTTTTTAATGTTTGTATGTTTTTATTTAACATATCAGTCTATTTGTTGGTAAAATTTACAGAATTTATTGATATTAATAAAAAAAATTGATTGAAAATTCATATTTATTCTTAATTGACTTATGAGAATGAAAATGCATCTTGCCCACATCCATTAGCATATTAACATATAACCTTGACTTATATAAAAAATTAAAAAAATATATTTGACCAAGTGACAAATCAATTAAAAATAAATATAAACTTTCATTTGATTTTTTTTTTTATTGATATTAACAAACTAGGACCGCTACTTTTTAGTGCCTTTTAGCCAATGTTGGACGTATGAGTCTTGGAGCTACTGCATCACATGAATGATGGAAGTCGTTGCCATTTCCATTGCGGTGGTCATTCGTCTTCTTCGTTGTCGGATTTTGGTCGTTTCGATTCCTTACGCCTCCTACTGTGGCATTGTCCGTCTCGCCCAACTTATCCACTTATTCTACGTGTCTACCCTCCGTCGATGATAACTTTTTGTAACAATTTGATATCATATATTCACGTCCCACCAATGCTATACATATTTTTTATCTCCAATCGTTGAAATTGTAGTACTTTCTAACGTTATTATGACTATATCTCTCTCAATCATACTTAAAGTAAATCCGCTCATGCATATCATCACACACAATCCAATTCTTGTTAAATATGCATAACAAGCACCATAAAGTAAATTATTATAATTATACAGTTTATCCACAATTTTAACTCATATTTAAAATTTTTCAAAATGTAACTTCTATTATACTCGGGTGAAGAGAAAAAATGCATATTAGTCCAGCCTGGTTGAAATACAAGGTTTTAACCTAAGCTTCTATGAGTAGAGATCTATACCTGAAAAAAATATTAGTAGAAAAGTGAGATTGCAACTCAGTAAGCAAATAACCAGCGCGATTTATACATGTACATCAAACTATAGTCCACACATACTAAAATGAGCAACATTTGTCGAATATAACCAATTTAATTAAAAATGTGATAAAAGTACTCCTAAATATATTTATTTATTTACAAAATATCTATTTCTTTAATCAATTAACTCTCTCAATAATTTTTTTATTCATGCATATTTAATATTATTTTATTTTGTCAATTTCGATCAACTATCTATTTTATATTTGGTCATTTGACATTTAAAATATTTTTTTTTATTTTATATGATAAAAACGTACATGCCTAATATACTTTTTTTTCCACAAACACATGAATATTGTTTTATTTTTAGCTCTGTACTCATCGAGTATGTTCGACTGCTAGCATATATTATATATAATGTGTATATATAAAAGTAGGTAAAATTCATTTTAATCTCCGACCTTTTATTTTAACTGCAAAAATATTTAAATAAAAAACTTTGAAAATTAGAGCACAAATTAAGAAAATAAATATGTCAGCTAAAATATTAAAGAATGGGGTATATTAAACTCCTTAATTCATTAAGGCATTCTTTATTTGAAAAATTATACAAGTTCAATAAATTCAAGACAATTATGCTAATATGTCATTAATCAAATTATTATCTATACTTTTATATAATTGAATATCACCATTTTGTTGTCTTCAATTCTTTTTTGTTTGTCTTTTTTTTTTAAAAAATTATTTTATTAATTCGCATTTTTTTCTCATTTTCATTTCTCTTTTTCTTCTCACTCTTTTTTTCAATAATTACTCATAACTTTTTTCTATTTTTTTAAAATTTTTTATTTATCCAATTAACATTGATATTTTTAAAACAATAAGTAATTTATAAAAAATTTAAAATTAAAGGTGCACAAACATCTGAATCTATGTTTAATGGTAATTTTTTTCAATTAATATAATTATTATTTTTCTAAGCTAATGTACGAAGAACCAAATTGCCATAAAGAAAAGTGAAGCACTAAAATAATTTTCCGTAAAAGAAAAGTTTTATAAGTAATATAGGAAAATTAACTGTTGAAAAAATTAATTTGAAATTAATTGAAAAAATAAGAACTATTTTGAAGTTGAAATCAAACGTAGGGCACTAAAATGAATTTTACCCTATAAATGTAATAAAAGTGTAATATCCTTTTGAAGGCTAACAAGCGACAAAGAGTGATTGGCATCACCTAGCTCAAGTTTGAAACTTGATGGTGCTTGCGAGTTTACACCTCTATCCCTGATAATACAGTTCAATTGCCAAATTTCACAGCAAGAAATGAGGATAAAATTGGCATTCAAGAAAATAGCATTATGAGATTATCGTCAAGACAAGTTATGCAAGAAGCTGCCACATAGAGCCTAAACGACAGAGGAAACCTTCCTCCATTTGCTTTTCATATAAATTATACTTCAGACACCAATCATCTTCATCTTCGTTCCACGTTTATGTTAAAAGCAGTACACAGTATTGAGCTCAAAACTCTCCGTGAAGCTGTTTATGAATGCATAGTCTCTACTTCAAGCGGTTACAATAGGTAATGAAAGGACAGAAATATAAATTAATGTTAGCTATTTGATCCTATATTCTTTCTTATGCAAGTTGTCTTGAACTGAGCAAGTATTCTGTAGACCTCCTTAATTAGCATCCGAAGTCGTAGAGCGCCAACCCTTTCAACTCTGGACCGTTAAGCCTGTTGTTCCTAAAACTGCAAATAATTTGAAAATCTGATTTATTCATCAATGAAAAACCAAACTCGAAATATAGATACAAGAAACATAATTCCACTCTATATCAAAGAATTCACTAAAACTAAAGTCGCAGGCACAGTCCTGACAGGGAAGAACTAGTTCGTGGAATACCTGTCCATGGGAAAAATTCCAAAGGGGCCATCAACCGGTATAGTCCCACAAAGATCATTATTGGAGACATCGCTGCAAGAACTCAAGAATCAAACATAAATCGTGCAGAAATCATAACCATAAATTGGATTTTTGTTCTTTTGTTTCTCATTGTCCAAGGGTGTCAAACTTGGACAATTATCACTACTTACAAAACTTTGAGGTTTGGTAGAGTGGTGAGTTCCCTTGGAATTGATCCAGTTAACTTGTTATCATTTAACCGCCTGTCAATGTAAAATTTCAATTACCTAAAATTGGAATTGTACTGTTGAATTCAAGAACAAATTGGACTTACTTACAGAAACCTAAGAGACTTTAAGTTAGCAAAAGACTTGGGAATATTCCCCCTGAATTTGTTTCCATACAGATCCATGCTGACTAGTTTTCCCAAATTGCCCAATTCCTTTGGGATTCTCCCTCCAATATTGTTTCTGTAGAGCTCCCTGTAATAACCCAAAAATTTTATTCTTTTGTCATCACAAGTGAATATTGAGGACGCATTAACACTAAAACATGATGCGATGATCAATTATATAACTGTAAGTGTCGGAAAAAAGGTAAGGGAAACTGTGAGAATTTGGATATCTAGTGATGATTAGTTATAACAAGAACAACATAAATTCACCCCAAACTTTGTTACAAAAATTCCCTCTCTCCCATTCTTCCTGCAGACATCCTGGTTTAACGGCACTAATACACTGATATATACAAAAGATCTTACAGTAACTATACATCTACTGATAAAACGAAGGGATGTACAATTATTACAGCATGATGATGACTAAAAATAAGATAAACATAGTAAATAATCAAACTAAGCAGAAGGTTTAGAGTATTACAAATACTGAAGGTGCTTTAGTTCGCCTAGCTCCGGACCTAAAGTCCCAGAAATATTGGAATTGCCCAAGTCCCTACAATCAAAAATTCAGATGAAAAACAGAAACAATCACAAAACCGGAGATATTACTATTACATCCACAATCAAAGAAAGTCTCACTTAAACCTCAAATAACAGCAGAGATAGAAACAGAAAAGCAGTGATTGTAAGAATAACAGGGAAAAATGAAGATCTTACAAGCGAACAACACGGTAATTAGAGTCGCAGGTAACATGAAACCAGGTACAAGGATTGACGAGAGTGGGATCCCAGCTCTGCAGAACATTGGTGGGGTCTGAAAGTCTGGTCCTCAAAGCATGTAACGCGTTTCCTGCAACAGCAAATCAAAAGGCACTTTATTGATACGAAAAGACAACAACTTTGGACAGCCTATTTCATTAATTTCTAACCAACAAAAAAAGCCTTAAAAAACACAACAAAACTGTTATGGATCCTCAGAACCTGAAGATTCAAGAAACAAAAATGTAAAGACAACAATTCTTGGAACACTTGTGTGATTTTAATTCTCTGAAACAACCAAAGAATCAGAAGTTGAAAGAGGTTTCTTTACCTTCAGAATTTGTGGAGAATGAAGAAGAGAAGGAAAGGAGAAGGGGGAGCAGAAAAGAGAGGAGAGAAGGAAAAGTCATTTTAGAGAGAGAGAATGAAAATGGAGGAGTGGAGAAATATGTGTAAAGAAAGAAGAAAGGAGAGAAGAAGAGAATGAGGTGTTGTGCAGTGTAGTGTAATGTAGGAACAGTGATCAGTCAAGTATGAAAAATATGGAAAGGGATTAATTAATTTTTATGATGGTGATTTGGTCAAATTAAAATTTTAAATATATATATATATATACACACATATATATTTTGATTCTTTAAAGGAGCAATGAGAAATGATATTTGGAGTGGGACACGCATAGGTAGTGGGACGAGGAAGGAAGTCTAAGAGTGGGGTCCACGTATGGTTCATTGAGTTGTACTTGTTCTTCTTCTGGCAATGGCTGTTGATTATAATTGGTCTGAATTTATGCAGTCTGGTCTAGTCTAGTCTACTAAGGTGGTCTGACTCAACTAAACCGTAAACAGTAAGCAAAGCACCAACATGGGGACCCCACCCATCACTCCCACTCGCACTCACACTCCATAGTCCATCCATTATCTTACCCACAAATTCTAATTGGAGTGGTTGCTAGTTGGGCTTTCTTCCATCTGTCACTCACAAGATTTTTGGATCATGTTTATGAAGTTTCCGACAGTAGTGGGTCCTTAGCCCTCAGGCCCACAGAGATTAATGGGGGCCCATCAAATGAACCAACCAACCACTACCACCACATACATATTACTTTCTAGTTCCTGCACAGTCATGTGCCCTTTTTTCACTTCTGCTATGAACATCAATTTTCTTTTTTTGGTTTTTGTTGGCTGGCATTTAGATCTTTTTTTTTATTCTTTCTTATATTACACACGACATATACGTTGTATGAAGTAATCTAGACCACAATACTATTCTAACAAATGTTATTACAACGTGCGAGTTAAACAAGATGCAGAGATGAACAGGAAATA
The DNA here is from genome assembly GCF_000512975.1 of Sesamum indicum. Classification (NCBI taxonomy): domain Eukaryota; kingdom Viridiplantae; phylum Streptophyta; class Magnoliopsida; order Lamiales; family Pedaliaceae; genus Sesamum; species Sesamum indicum. Next base: position 19,229,810 of record NC_026152.1, read on the forward strand.
ATATAAGAAACTCGAGATAATGAGATATATATATATATATATCAACATTTCATAAGCAAAATGTAAAATCCTTTACACACCATAAAGGCCAGTAAAATAAACAAGTAGCTAAAAGATGTTGCTTGCTTGCTTTGACAATGAACTTCCATTTCATTTTGTCTTGTTTCTGGTTTGAAACTTCAGGGAGACAAAAATGTGGAAAAATGGTTAGCTCTGTGAGCCTCATACTTCGCCTGTTGTCGCCCTCTTCCTCTCCTGTTCTTCGGCTTCAAGCCAAGCAGCCTAATGCATGTGCAAAAAAAACACATTTAATAGGGGAAGATTAGAAGCAAGCAAAAGATATCACATTTAAAAGCAATGCATCAAAGTTATATATGAACAAGCAGTGGCAACGGATCTTGCCTTGTCTCGTTGAAGTCTAGAGACGTGAGGGCGTATAGAATTTCCTAAGCTCAGGCCTCCCCATGCTTCCTGAAACTCTCTATCCCTAGCTTGTTGACGTGAAATTGAGTGTCTGGTGCTATCATCTTGTTTCTCAGCTGCCGCCAACTTTTCCTTCTCTAGCCGTGACTTATGCTTCACTAAAACATGGTCCAAACTGCCTTCGGTGCTTTCTGTTTCTCTGTAGGTATCCTTTCGCTTGAGTTGTATTTGCATTTGCTCGTCTGCACGAAATTCCATCTTTTCTTTTTCCAGCCTTGACACATGCTTTACTAAAACTTTGTCTAAACTTTCATAGTTTCCTGCTGCATTGTCTCTTCTATCTTCACTCTGTTGCTGCTGAAGTCCAACGCTGCTTCTTGATGGTGCTGCTTCCTTTTTCTCGCTTCGCAACGAATCATCTGTTTGTAGAAGTATCTTATTTGCCAGCACTTCACTCTTATGGTTTTGATCTTTACTGTCAATGACTTCCAATGTCGTTGAATTTCTGTTCTCAATTTTGTTAAGGTCCATATTTTCTTTGCCTACTGAATCTCCAGTAGAACTAAATGGGATCTCTTTCAAATTTGTTGCATCCGCTAGAATAGCAGTTGTCTTTCTTGAATCAATGACCCTTTCTCCTTCAGTTCGCTCGAAATTTTTCCTGTTCCTAGCTTCTTGGACCTCCCTTTCAAGTCTTGTCAACCGTTTCACCAAATATTTATCTAGACTGGGAACCTCCGCAACATCTTTCTGTTCCCTACGTCCTCTTTGGAATTTCCTGTTATCTACTTCAGATGATTTAGCGTTCATCCTTGCTTCTTCAACCTCTTTCTCAAGCTTTGAAGAATGTTTAACTAGCACACTTCCTAAGTCAGGAATCACCATGTCCTCTTTGAGCTTTACTTCAGTTCTTGAACTTGTATTCTTGACAGAAAAGAGCTTCTCATCATCGGTTGCATCTAGCTTCTGTTTACTTGCATCACTAGCTTCATTTTTTCTCGCATTTTTGGCTTCCAGTACCTCTCTTTCAAGTCTCGTCAAGCGTTTCACAAGGAATTTGTCCAGGCCAGGGAGTTCAGCACCTCCTGTCCCTCCCACCTGTGCATCTGCAAATGAATTCCTTGCCATCCTCCCACCAACAGACACTCTGCTGGGGACCTTACTACAATAATCCTTGGTACTTTCAACAGCAGAGCTTAAAGCAGCATTTAAACCACTCGTTGCAACTATAGTGGCAAGAGAAGCAAGTTCTTCTTCTTTCAAGCCTCGAAGCCTACCAAGCATCATATCAACAATATTAGTCATACTAAACTTATCCGACTCCTGTCCTTTCTTGTGCTTCCTCAGTCTTGTGCCATCAAATTCCTTATTACAGCAACTTCCAACTTCCAGCTCCGGCCCAGCATCAGATTCACAGTCTAAAGTGAAGTCTGTTAATTCATTGCAATTTTCCTCAGTATCAGGGTTCTCACTTATTTTGCGCAACAATTCTTTAAACTCCTCTTTGTTTATTGAAGGGCAATTAGCAAGCTTAATAAAAGCAGCTTTAACAGCGGCAGCTACTTGTTTATCAACCTCAAATGCAGTCTCAAAAGTCGCCAAAACCGTATGAGTGGTAGATCCTCCCTTACTAGAGGACGTTGTTTCTATTTTGTAATGGTTTTGAACACAACCCAACATATCATCATTCATGATCACACCCACCGCCCGTGCAGCTTCAGCAGCTTCGGCAGCAGAAAGTTCTGCTCTCGACAGCTGAGCTTCTGCTTCTTTACTTTCAATCCTTTTGAGGAAACCAATCAACGTTAAACCAAAGATAACATCATCCCATATAAACCAATGCCAATTAACTGTACAATAATTACCTGGCGGCCTGCAGTATACGACACCAGGATGCTTCCACCATTGCACCCTTTCGAGCCTCCATTGCTTTCTCGGCAGCTTCTCTTATTGCAATCTTTTCTCTCAGTACTCTCGAGTAATGTGGATTTGAATCACCAAGAGTTTCATCTAGTGTTAAACGCATTCCATCTACTTCCTGCGTTAGGACTTAGCATCAGAACTTTGTCTATCAAGAACCTAGCTCAGGAAATAGATAGATTAGTGTATGTAGCAAACCTGAAGCATTTTAATTTTCCTCTTCAAATAGGGTTCGACCTTTTTCCGGGGGAACCAATTAAGCGGTGAGGTCTTGCGACGAGGAGGCTTAGAGATTTGGGATGTAAGTTTGTTCAAAGCGTTTAAGCTAGACCGCACTGCATCCTTCGATTTATTATTCTGTACTTGGAAAGAATGTAGTTAGAAACTGAAAACAAACACCCCCGGACAGATATCAGAGCAACCAATGCAAACTCTATTTCTTGGATAAGTTCTTACCACATGTCAGGATAGAGGAACATAAAAAATATACAAAACAAAAGTACAAGAAATTCACTTCCCCAAACCTCAGATCCACAACTATGCCAACTAATCAAACCATGAAATAAAAGCCGTTTATCCAAATGCCAAGAAAATCAAAGACTTGAGACTAAATCAGAAATTAAGTGAACAGAGGATCAGCCCAACAACAGAGAACAAGAAACAGACGGAATTACTAACAAAGAACGAAGAAAGAATACCTTTCCAATCTTAGACGCAGACGTCGCAGACTCCTTTGGACTGCTGTCTTTCTCAAGAGAGGTTTCTTTCCTCGACTTCTCAACACAGCCCATATCAATACAACCAAGATCCATTCTTTTTCTTCTTCAACAAAAAAGCTTCAATTAAAAAACCAAGGAAATATTTTTGATTTCCTCAATTTGAGGATGGGTGGTGGGTAGATGAATACAGAACAGATCAAGAGCGTAGTCAATATCCAAGAAAATTTATACCAAAAATTTAAAACCCAGAAAAACTTTTCACGAAATTAATTAAATTTCGGATTAATTCGTATGAGTTTCATAAGGAAGAGTGACAGCAGTTTTTGGAGTGAAGAAATTTTAGAAGAGGAACGGAGTGTGATTCTTGATATCTTTCTTTTTTCAAAGAAGAAACTATCCGTTAGACTGCGAATTTTTCGTGTTGCAACGGTCAAGTGGAGGGTGTGTATCCTGTGGATTGGGCGTAGGATATTACGGTGACACCATTTGGCTTATATGCGATCTCATCCGACGGTCAGCAATTACTTATTCGCTCTGTGGGTTGGTGGGCTTGTTCAATTCAAACTGAAGTACGTAACATTACAAAATGACGAAAAAAATGAATAATACTTTGAAATTTATTTCATTAGATATATATATATACATTTAAATTTGAGTTATTCATTGTGTTTGACCAGTCTTTAATATATCAATATAAGACATCATATGATTAGTCTCTTCAAAAATAGAACATACTTAATAATTACCATTATCAATAAGATAAATATGTATAAAACCTCCAACTAATGTGTTCACATTTCTTAGTTTATTTTCCTATTTTGATAATATTGACATTTAACTATTAATAATACCTCTTGTAATTGACAATTTAATCAAGAATCTTTTTCTTGTTGAAAAAAAAAAAGGCAAACAAAATAAGTATTTTCCTTAATTTTCAACTTTGATGATCCAAAATAGAGCTGACTGCTGAGGGAACTGTTGAAATGCAGCTCATATGTTTTGAGGCCAAACATGCGAAATTACTTAATAATATCAGCATTTCAGTTTATGGCATCATTACATGAACGTCCTCGCGACTCTTACAATACCCCAACATCATGTCTACCTCTATTCACGCAAAGGGGTATTGCTTTTTAAGAAACACATCAGTTCTAATATTATTCTTCCCCTGTACCATACAACATGATGCTGATGATCGAACTAGTCTGAAAATAATTCCAAGAACGAAGAAAGACGTCGTTTGCCACGAACAAAACGAATCACTGAAACTACGGCCATTCCCGGTCTCTGATCCATTTTGTAGCCACCCATTTCTCCCCATTCACAACTGGACAGCTTCCATGAAGTGAGGTCTGCTAGATCAGATACCCATACACAGTGAGGACTTCACTATATTTTCCTAAATTAGAACGTTATGAACGAAACTAAATATGTTGGCATGACATACTGGTAAACATGCAACGAGCACAAAACTCAATCGTATCCAACTATATTTACTGTGTTTTCCTCGTTTTTTCACATTATCAAACTTTGGTCATACTTGCACAAAAGGAAAAAGCTTACTTCAGTTCATGTTGCATGAAACATGTCTCCTAAGCCAGTTAAGTACTTGCCCAAATCTATGACACGAGGGAAAACTAATGCAATGAAAAGATATCAGAATGTGAGGGTAAATGCTACACGTGTGGGTAAGCAACCCAACTTGGGTGTAGACTGTTGTATCATGCATAATAGTGCTAATTCTGGTTCAACAGTCTATCTGGTTACTTCCCACATGAGTAGCATGAAACGGTACCTGAATGTATTCTATTACCTTATCGATTGTTCCATTTGGAAATAATGAATAGAACAGAAGCCCATCTCCTTGGCGTGGTCTCACCTTCAAACCTATGCAGCTTCTATAATCATATCCTGTATTCATGTTTGAGCCGTTCTGCAGGAGCACCAGATGAAAGTCAATCTCAATCATATCTGCGTACTTCTCCTTGTTTGTTGTAATTCTATTTTTCAGACATAAGCAAATGCTCAAGATCATATATTCTCGTCTTACCTCATACGGGAACATGGTTTCTCCACCTTCCTCCACATCAGATAAGTACAACAAGAAAGAAGCCATCTGTAAGAGGAAGCAAATTAGCTTCTAGAGCAGCAATGATCGACATACACAGGTCTTATCTGGGGAAGGTGATGATACTCATAGAAGGCAACTTTTGTCAATTCCCAAAATTTTTATCTACTAATTATAACAAACCAGTCAGCTTGTATCCGAGTGTGGACGACACATACCCTTTGGCTCTGCTGTGGACCATATTCGGCAGGGTTGAATGAGTCATAGTGAGAAATGTATCTTTGTCCCACCTCATACCGCAGAACGTTGAAAGCCTGCAATATCGTGATATGCCCCATTACTCAAGTATCTCAGAAATGACCTGTAATAGAAAATTGAAATTTTCAACTTTCCATACTAAGAAAATCACAGATCAAATGCAACAAATAATGCACTTCTTAAATCAGAAGATGTAATTGATTAAAGTCTAGCAGACGCTCTAAAGTGTAGAGAAGAGACATTAGGTAATGAAAAAGGATCCAGCCAATGATATTACTGCCCAAATTGCTCTAGGACCAAGACAGCAATAGGCTGCAGATGCATATTTATTTGTCAGAACAACTAAATTTGAATTTTTAATGAATACGTGCTTTCCAATTATGCGTGGAGAGAAACAGCTTAGAATAAGGAAGGGTCAGAAACTAACCTCTCCATGGCTCCTTGGGAGCATTGTAGCTCTTGCAATTTTCCTCTCAACAAACTCCAAAACTCCAGAACTGTCTTCTGATGCACTGATAAATGCACCTGAACTGAACACAAAAACTGAAGAATAATTAGTAACTTACACAAGAAGTCTACTGGAAGCAGTATACTATCAACATCTTTACAAGTTTTGTTGGCAAAAATAACATTCGATTCCTTGATATAGGACAAGTCACAGCTGCTGTAAGTACTTCAAATGTTTAATGTAAACGGCTTCAATAGATAAGGAATAAATGATATTTGGAAGTAGAACAAAAGAATCTCAACACTTCAATGCCCCATATAAAGGGATGGCTACTGATCAACAAACATGGATAATGGACTAGAAAGAAACTATCATTTGGATAAGTACAAGAATGTAAGCAAATGTGCTTCCAACTGAAAACAAATTGGCGCATGATGGACAGCCATTTTGCTGATAAATGGTCTTAAAAGCTTTTCCATGTCAATGCCTAAACACAAGACAGAACTAACATGGAAAGAGCAGACACTTAAAAACAAGATTGAGAACTGGATGACTCTCATAAATAATTAAGTACACAGACCAAACATGTTTCTCTACTCCCTAGCATGCAGATTAGTATAGTCATGTTACAACTACAAGGTCATAAATAAAAGACAGAATCACCGGAAAGAAGAACAAATGTAATGAGAAAAGAACAGTCAGAAGAGACCTTGTTCTGGTACCCTTGGTGCTTTCCGCAGTCTCTCCCTTCCGTAAAGCGAGTGCTGATGGTTTAAGCTTACTCTTAGCCATTTCAATTACACTTTGGCACTGTTCAGCTGAGGCAAAATTTGGGAAATAAACAGCCCGTGGCCTCCAACTCAAAACCTGCAAATACCAAGGTCACAATGCACCCAGCCCAGATGAAACAATGCCTTAAGAAAAGAGATCAAAAATCCAATTTTATGCACAATTCTGAAGAATCTTGGCTCCAAATGTCTTCATCACCAATCATATTGAATAGCATTCAATTTAAACCAACATGCTAACAAGCTCATAATCGAACTAAAGTCAGCAATCACTGATATTGCTCCACATTTGTCCAGATTTTTCATCATCAAAATCCCAAAGATCCAAGAAAATGAAATAAAAAAAAAGGGACCTGAAATGGGATGGAACGGACTGAAGACTCTCCAGTTTCACCATAAGACATAGCATCGCCGTCTTCATATCCAAACTCGTCCAGCAATCTATGCCTAGATCCACCCCTATTCACATCCTGCAAACATATAAATGAAAAACACGCACAAAACCCACAAAGCAAAAATGCAAATACATCTATAAAGAGAGAAGGGTTTGACCTGAGATATGATCATGGATCCAAAGAGCCCAGCAAGAAAGAAGCAGAAGCATAAGAAGAAAACGATGGGCAATCTTAGGTTAGGCTCCAGGCCAAGAAATCTTTTTCCTCTGTGTTTCATGATTAATCGGATGCAATCAGAAGGAGTAATGTGTGGTACCCGTCGTAAGATTTTGTAGAAGATTGTGCGTGGATCAATAATAATAATAAAGCCAAAGTGTGAATCGGTTTATGCGCCTGTTTTTGTGGAAAACTGGGATGAGAGAATGCCGGTCTGGAGGTTGACAGAACCCGTCTATGGCGGGAGCCTTTACTAGTCTGCTGTTTTGACATTAAACACTCTTTTGAGAAAAACCAATGTTGCAAGTTTTTCGACAATTGCTTCAGTTTTGGATTTGGATTTGGCGCACTCGGGACGTTTTCACACAACAATTTTAGCTCAAATTTAAATCAGTCAGTAATGTAATTTATGTACAATTTTCAAAAAAATATTATCAATAATATTAATATGTGATTGGTCTAATTTGATTTTATAAAAATTTTTAGATTCTGACTCATATTTTGTGAAAGCAACGAGTTTTGTTTGGTTTAAAATCGGTTCAAATTTTTAACTATCGAAAAATGTTCAAAATCAGCACAAATATTAGTTTTCTTTCGATTTTTATATTATTTATATATGTAAAATTAAGAGATATTAGTTCCTAAGACATAACATGACATGCAAAATAACTTTTGTCTCCTAAAAATTAATAACTAAAATATTTTCTTTATTTTTTAATAATTACAATCATGGTGACATTTATGATATTTTATATTGTTTTACAAACTGATAGCAAATAAAATTTCAACCATCTTAAAAATAATATCAAATTCTTGAACGCAGTTTTCAAAGCCTTAAAAATTCAAACCCACAAAATCATCGGAATTTAGTGGAAAAACATTCGAAATATGAATATTGTTCATGTTATAAAATAGCATAATAATTTGTAGTTACAGAAGTTTCTATGAATTGTTTTGTGGAAGGATGGAAGTTGCACACTGCCCACTCTCATGTCCGCATCTACACTTTGGACATATTGTACATGTGGATATATATTTCAGCAACCACAAAATAAAATTAATTGGAAATATTTGTTAGCTAGTGGACGGAATATATAGATACATATATGCTTAAAGTTACTTTATGCTTCACTGTCCTTCGTTCATTGGATAATTATTAAACATTTGATTCATTCATCAAATACATATATCTCACGTTCAAAATCACTAAAACAATTATAACATTTAACTATAGTTACTTGTCATGGTTAGTAACAAATAGCCGTAGTAAATAATTATTAATCACGACAACACAACGATTATTAGCTGTGGTTTTTGAAAGGGTGGCTAAAAGCCATAATAAATGTTTGACTATGGCTAAAAAAAATATTATGGTGCAAAAGCTAGTTTCTTATATCTGTTTTATTTAATTGTAGTTAATAGTAGTCAGTTACCATGGGTTTTGGCCATAATTAATACTCTTGTAGCCAATAGTAATAATTTTTTTCTAGTGAATGCAACAATTATGCCCCTGTATTTTTCATAATGAAGCAATTTACCCTCTTAAAATGCTTCATTTTTAGACTATTAATTTTTTTCATAAAAAAATAATTTGCTCATTTACAATATCACAAGGGAGTAAATTGTATTAAATCGGAACTCAAAATCCAAATTCTTCACCGGCCATCCAAGAATCTATTCTTCCATTCATGCACGTGTGCATATATAGTTTCTTCCTCACTATAAATGCTCACGACTCTTTCCACAAGACCACACACAAACATCACTACTTCCATAGCACACACAGTACACACACTAGACAGAAGACATGGCCATATTAACTGGACTCATCAAGAACACAAAGATGTTGCTCGTCAAGAAGCCATTTTCCGCGTACGTTTATCATATTTTGTTTTGCATATTTGTGTCTGCATTATATAAATATAAATATATATATATATAATATATATTTATTTGTATTATTATAATTTAACGAGTCTAGTATGGAAGTTGTTTTAGAGTACTCACAACACATTTTCTTATGTACGTCTCTGCTTTAAATGCCCGTTTCTTAATTTCTACTCTATCTTTTTATAACGTCTTCTTTTCTATTTAACTAAATTTTCTCTTTTATTCTCTTTCCATATGTAGTGTCCATTTTTATTCTTATTTTTGCTTATTTTACTATTCAATAATCTAATAATTTTATAATTTACGATATTAATGAGATTACGTATATAATTTAAAAATAATTATGCACATGATGCATGAATCGAAATTAATAAATTACGTGTGACGAAGTGTGCTGCATTCGATTGCTGGTAATTAACATGGGGCCTTCAGTTTCATTGATTTCATTAAATTAAATTAATTTTTTTTTAATTTTATAAATGCATGCAGGAGGGGATTGGAATTTGAACGTTATATGAGCAAGTTTGTAGGGTCAGATGAGGGAAAGAAGGAGATTATAGATGTGGAGGATGAGCAGGTGGGCGTGGGGGCGGTGCATGGACAGAGCAGGTGGTTGCCCCATCCCCGCTCCGCCATATATTTCCCTGAAGGCCACGAATGGGTGATGGACGGCGTCCCCGACAACGCAGCCTCATTTGATCGCACTGTTTGGCTGAGGACCACTGATGAACGGCTTGATCATAAACCATACAATAATTAATTCATATTATTGCCCCACACACCACAAGATAAATAATAGTATATACTATATGTGTTCTTCGTTTTAATTTTCAAAAAGTAATTATTTAGATTACTCTATTTTATTAACAAAATATTGCATGTTAAATAAATTTGAAATTAATTTTTGTAACATGAACACCACCTTGATTTGAAATTAATTTTTGTAACATGAACACCACCTTGACAATAAGAAGAAATATACTGGAATAAATTAATTCAGAAAATCTAATTAAATCGCAAAAATCACTTCACTATAATTAATAAGGAGCCTGAATCCCAACGTAATCAGCTTTAATAAAGAAGTATGATGGCAAAATGAACCAAGAAGCTACTGAATTTAGCTCTAACCAATAAAATGAAATGAAGACAACCAATAAAATGCGCTTTTTCCCGAAATAAATACGAAAATATTTATTTTATGTCACATCAATAATGTTTTAACATGTCGATTAAGGAGAAATTCCAAATGTGCAAGTAATTTAAAAAACGAAATTGGAACAAAGAGTATTTAGTCACTTACATATAATAATTCTGGTATTTTAATTTTAATATAAACCATCATTAGCAGTGGGAATAAAAGAAAGGTGTAGCATTTTAATTTTAATATCCATGAATTGGAATTATTCCCGCAATCTCATATAATAGAAGTGGTTCACGTATTTCCTGTTGTTCCACACCAAATATTGGGAGTTGTGGGTGGTCAGACTCACATGTCTTGCATGTATTAATTACCTGCTATTAACCTTTCCGTTTCTTCATTACCTCTTTGACCAAAACTGGATCTATCTCATAACTGCTTAACTATTCTTTTTTAATTAATTTGAGACGATACATTTGTTACATGCATCACAGTTAGTAATATTGTTGGTGTATAATTAGTTTAGATTTAGAGGATATTTTGAGTCACCTTATAAAGTCTGCGATAAATATTTTAAGAAATTTAAATATAAAATGTTATGATTTAATCCAACTTTTTTTAGTAGCATATTATAAGTTTCATAATATTATTTCTCTTACTAGAATGGGGCCGGGGTGATTTCAACAAAAATTGTACTAACATGTGTTGGTTTTTAGAATTGAGAGGATTTTAATTCCTGTATAATTTTTAACAAAAAAGAGACGTTTTCCTTTCTATTGAAAGAATCACTTCGGAAAACGCGCTAGCACAAGCGATAAATATAAAGACATAATAATAAAATTGAAGCATAAAAAACAAACGAATAATTATTGCAAATCAATCAATATTCACTATTAAAATAAATATGTAATAATGATTAATTTTTATAAAAAATGATTATAATTTTATTGTTATGGAACGTCAATTTGGCGACTTGCAAGTTTAGAAATTCGGACAACAATGAATTATCGTATAAAGGCTTGTTCTGATTTCTAGCAAAACAAGTGCTTACATTTACGCAATTCCGTAGGTGTAAAAATATCTTTAGTTAAGTCCTATAAAATCAAACAACAAAACGGCGAAATTTAAAGGAAAGAGGCATAAGTAGTAGTTGTCCACTTTCCTTTCTGAGTTCTATCCATTCTCCGCATATCCTCGAAGGTGCCGCCTCAATTTCCTTCAATTTTTCCCTCTCTAATCCAATTTTTCCCTCTCTAATCCAATTTTTCTTCCCTAGATTTCAGTAATTTCCCGGAAATAGAGTGCGATTGAAACTTTTCGTTTTGATCCGCTTTCCCTTTGCATAAATTAACTAAGATTTTATTTGCAGGATCCATATCCACCGTTGTGAATTAGAGTTGTATGACGAGCGCTTCGGAGCTATTCTACAATCGGAGGTCGCGGTACGGTCGAAATTCGGATACCTTTGGTGTCGGCTCGGATTGGGGTTCTCCTCCGCCTGTCTATCGGGCTAATCGCCGCCACCGCCACTACAACAGCGCCGGCGGAAATCACACTCGCCGCGATCGACTCGATCCTGACGGCTGCGATCCGTTGCGCCGAGCTCTTCATAATCCCAGGCAGCCCCTACCCCATCGCCCTTCTCATCCAGCTCAAGTGAGAATCCTTTTTTGTTTTAATTTATTTTATTTGTAATAATTGTAAATGGATTGATGAGGTCAGTTCTGTTGGGATTATTTGCAATAGAGCTGTTAATTTAAGTCTATCAGAAAGGGATTAGTTGTAATAGAGCTGGTAATTTAAGTCGGTTCTGATTGGCGTTAGCTGCGATAGAGCTGGTAATCTAAGTCTATCAGTATGGGGATAGTTGCAATAGAGCTGGTAATTTTGCTTGCTCTTTAGATTTTTTCCCCCCTTAATATCTAGGGTTCGTTTCAGAAAGTGATAGTGATAATTGTTTAATGGATTTTTTATGCTTGGAGTGGAGAGTTTTGCGTATATCTGCCTTACTTATTGTTTCCTACGTTTTGCCAAAGGATGTTCACTTCAAATGGTTGAGCACCTATTTTCTGTATGTGATACAAGACACCAGTTAACCTTTACAAAAGCGATGTAGTGGGATTTATTTGTTTATAAGTATACGTCATTTCTGTTTCCGTGCAGACAAGAACTTGGAGTGCTCAATTTGTCTTGGTTTACAATTATGAACTATATGCTGTAATGATTTTGAAAATGCACATTACTCTCGTGGTATTCAAGTCAACCAGATTTCCTTCTTTTTGGTCTCAAAATCAAGTCCATTGTGTGTACAGTGTTAGCTCTCGTCTGTGCGAAAAGAAGATTTTGCTTTATAAACAACTCATCAACATGCCATTCGAATAAAGTCAAATTGCAGTAAGAGTTTCTGTCACTTAGATTGCAATTTTGAACCTGGCATGTTTTATATGTACCGTTCTAGATACTTGAGGCTGGGGCAGGGGTTCAAAACAATTGCTAGTGGCACTGAATTGTCATCGACAATTGGTTTGATACAAAGGTTCCGTAGCAGTAGTAGATTGCTGTCTTATTTTATGTTCTTTTCCCTTGTTATATTCAGTTGATAGATCGAGGCCTAAATTTCGTTTCATGCCCAAATCCTTTTGTTTTGTCCAGCCGCTGTAATGATTCTGTTGAAATTCAACTTTCACAAATGAGTTTTGCATACTTGTTTTCAATTTCTTGGTGTCATCTGATTACAGTATTTGCTGTTTATTTGACATTCCTTGATCTTAAGTTCTGAAGTTGCAGTTTGTGCATGACTAATTTATACATGTTTTGTCTATTAGGAGATTCTTATTTTTTAAACGCAAAAAAACCCGGTAATTTCAACTGAGTCTGAATTATTTTCTATATTATTTAAACTGTAAATGCACTTTTCCGTGTGTTGAGAGTGGCTTTCATCTTTCCCCAGTGCTAGGCATATGCCCCATCAAATCTGAAGTCTTTTGGAGCTTTTTAAATCACTTACCTTTTAAATAATCCACAATGAAACGACCCTTCTGAATTATTCACTTTTGCTTGCTCTCATTTCCTTTCATTTACACCGGTCAGGAACGTGAATTAATTCGGCTTGAAGAAGGTGGTCACCAATTTTCCTCAGGAAATGGAAGCCACTCTGGAAATCATGTTAATACACGAGATAGGCTGAGATACAGTGGGAATGACAGGCCCACTGACAGGCTTCCTGGAGCTGTGCTGCTTGCAAGAGAAAGACTTTTGCAAAGGTTGAGAGGTGTAACTCTTTCTAGTAGCAGGTTGGTAAGACGAATAAAGCTTCATATCCCCCATCCCACTCAATTAGCAGAAATACATAAACAAACCTTGAGGAAATTTTTCTTGTTTAGCATATCATAACTTGAATAACTATGAATTTCACTACGAGTTGAACACAAAATACAAAACACAAGTGTGTTAGTCAGTTGTGCTTTGCACTGTACAGTATCACTTTCCTTCCTTTGGAATGCCAAGCCTTGTTAAGTCCTTAAATTTAATTATTTTTCTTTCACCTTTTTTCTGCATTATTTTCCTACTCATTCTGCCCCTCAATCTTATTCTGTTGAATATGCTGTTTGGAGGGGCTCTTACCAGTTAACTGGTTTGACTTACAGTTTGGATGCCTTCCCTATGTAGGACTGCTCAAGATGTTATTCTCCTTGAGTGGCTTTTGTTTATTCTTCTGTAGCTATCATACACTTGGAAACATGATGCATTATTTTTCTTAAAACTTGTACATCTACCTGTTTAATCAGTTGGCTATATTATTGTTCATTGTAGGCGGAGCAACAGGAGTTCATCAAGCAGCCATCGTAATGACATTGCAATAGCTGATGACTTCAGGCTTGTTGATGCTGGAGATTGGGAAACAGAAATATCGAGAGAATGGCTTGCAGCAATGGACCCCTTAACCAATTCTGTTGGCCAACAAATGAGCAAGAGACCTCCAGGGCTTACTCAAGAGGCACTGAGCTGTTTGCCTGTTGAGTTTTTCTGTCCCCCAGAGGAAAGTGATGAACATGGCATGTCAAGGGCATTAAGGGAGTGCAGCATATGCCTGGAGAGTTTCTTGGAGGGAGACGAGCTAATACGGCTACCATGTGGACATAGGTATCATTTTTGCTGCTTGGATCCCTGGGTACGGACTTGTGGGGACTGTCCGTATTGTCGCAGGAGTATAGATGCAACTCTAAATGGTGTAGAAGGGAATTTAGAATGTTGAGCTGTTTGAAGGTCCTTTCTCATGCTAAATCAGTTTTGCTGACTTTTCTAGTGCGCATTGAGAAATTGGAGTTGTAATGTGTTGTTTTAATTCTGACGACACTGAAGAGAAACTAAAACTACAAGATTGTAAATTAGCTTGAGTTGTTCAGTGATGAAAAGTTTGACTTGACAGCATTATGTTGGCTTTTAAACCTTGCCGACTGCAGATTGTGCATGCAAATCAGAGATAGCCCCAACTCTGAACGTGTACCCCCACATGGGCATTTAACTTGCTGCTGTCCTGATAAACCCAGCACCGTATTCAGTGTACTCGATTGTCCACAGCAGCATGTATCATTTACATTTTTATAGGGAAAGGGCTTCTGCGCCAGAAGAAATTAAAAGCGTAACCTAATTGGACGTCCCTATATCACTTTGCTTCCTGTGTTTCCAATAAATTCAACTACTAGCTTGCCGATGGCTTTATTTGTTGAGGAAAACCCATGTTTTAACCGGATGATTGTTATGCACTAAAAAATTAGCTGTAATAATGTACTGCCGCATGAGCTTATTAGCACTTTGAAGTGGTATGACCGAGGCCTCTCAATTCAAAGGTCAGTCATGCAATATAATATGCGTCGTCTATCTAGTTCTTGTAATAATTTCTTTATTAGTATTTGATATCTTAACATTAGGAATGACGTAATTGTTTGGAACTTAGTACAGTCATAAAAATGCATTGTTATTAAGTCGTTCTTGTCGAAAGAAAAACAATACAGGTGTTTGATTCTGGGAGGCATTTTTTCCTGGGAAGATTTTAGCAGGGGAGAAGGTCAAGTGGGCAGGTTGTTTCCAAGTTATAAAGTAGACTGGGTCGTGCTGGGACAAGCTTTGGTTTTGCATTGCATTCAACATCAGTATCCAATTTTCTTTCTTTGAATGTGAAATTAATATTGAAAGCAGCCTCAGACTTGTGGTCCTGTGGATAGCTTGACCATCTTGTCAAAATTCTTGCATTCAAATCAATACTCATAATATGATATATTAATGTTTGTCCAATTAGACTGTTTTTGCTCTTCTCTTTTTTGAGTCTTCATCTGCTGTCGTGAAGGAGAGGTCATTACCTTCCCCAAATTCCAATTCCACCTCTCGAGGCCACCCCTAAACCTCAAGCTACAGTCCAAATTAACTTTGTTTTCAAGAAAACGACATTGATTTATCAAAACCAAACCTACTCTTCCTTGTCTGATTTGCAACACTCATCATAACGATTTTCTTTAAAACAAAACTTGAAAAAATAAGATAGTGACAATGAATGCCCCTTCTCACAATATCAAAAAGTATATGTTTCTGCAAAGTCGTAAAACCATGTAAAGATGATGATGGACATAACTGTAACAATCCTAATGTATAATGAAACGTGTCATTCCGGGATATCACAAAGACTTGGTAAAAATTGGTTGAGCAACTCAAGAACGTCTAATATGGGTCACGAAGCTTCCAATGAAAATGGCTGAAATGTGAATGTGCAACCTTCTCTTCTTGCCCTTTTCAGTCTTGGTGTAAATGGAATTTCATCTTAGACTTCCTTTCCCTAACCTGCTACAACTCTCTTGCTTTCCTGACCTCTTTCATCACACTCATATGGATTAAACCCATCATACCCTCACCTATTTTATCAGTTACATCCCTTTGATACCACACTAAAAATACAATTTTACGCATCATACATATCAATCTTCTCTGAAATCAACGGTTTTGTACCTAATATGATCTGAATTAACACAAGAAAATATTATACAACACTTAATGTATTATGTAGAATCTTGTGTCCAATTGTGAATTTTGAGGTGATGTAAGAAGCAAAAGTCATCAAGTGGGGTGGGGGAGACATTCATTCATCAAAGATTAAGAGAGGGGTTACTATCAATATCTATCTGTGTGGAAATTTTGTTCAGAAAAATAGATCAAGTCTTGGGTACTAGTGAACTAAAAACCAGTCTTCCCTTTGTCCCACCCACATCAATAATGCTTTCTATGTCATTCACATTCCACATTTTTAATGTAATTATGTTTTTTTCTTATTTTATTTACATATTTAGTAACTACAAAATTAAAAAAAAAAAAAAAAAACATAGTGACAGGTTTGCCAATCCCCAAGAATATTAAATTCAATTGGTAAAGTATTGGTCTAATGATAATTGAATTGAATTTTAAGAGGAATATTTTTATCCATAAACAGGGTTTTTATGATTATCCTTGTTGGGATGAACTTAACTTTTTTACTCACTTCGTAAATAATATTAGAATCTCCAATACGGAATAAACAGATATGCATAGAAAACAAATAATATGATTATCTATACTACATAAAAAGAAAAGGTTTTTTTTTCCTCATAAATGATGATTATGACACCGCAACACTAATTTTGTCGTTATATCAATTATACCACTACACTTATTTTCTTTTTCTTTTTGTTGTTTTTTTTCTTTCTTTCTTTTTTTCTTTTAAAAATATAATGTATTAGTTTTTATATATGTATATATATTATTCATAATATAATTTAAAATGTAGAATATTATTTATTATATGCACACACAAAATAACGTGCCACGGGGCTATTAATAAAAAAAAAAACAAAAAAAGTCGTGAATGTGGGTCATAAGTTTGCCAGTGACAACGATGTAGTTTAAGATTGACGCAAATACTAATTAATTAATTAAAACAAAAAATTCTCAAATATTTCTCATTATTAATTAAGCAGTCTAATCTCAGTGTCGAGTGAACTTCCTCTACCGCATTGAAAATATATTACAAGTTTAATATACGTTAATAAATTTCTTTCAAAATTTGTAAAATATTATAAAAATAAATTTTATAAGTTCTTGAAATATATAACATCTTTTTAATTAATAGAATTAAAATTGAAGAATAGTGGATCAAATTTTAAAAATAAATTAGGAAAAATACAATTTATAAATACTCTGACATCTAATTGCTTAATCTTGCAAATTAATATTTAGAAAGTTTTCCTAACATTATAATATTTTATAAGATATTGGAAAAGCTTATAATCTTAGGAAAAGATATGTTTACTTGTAAGGAGGGGATGCTTTTCATTAAAAGATTGTGTAATTGAATTCCTCAATCTTGTAAGGATTATTAAGAGATTCTGCATTTAAATCTCTCTCTCTCTCTCTCTCTCTCTCTTGTTTAAATGAAAATTTCTCAAGCTTGTAAGTAGAACATTAATTTTTAAATATTCCTATTTTCTCTAAGATCCATTAATTTTTATTTTATTTATGGATGTAGCTTATTCTGAAGTCATGAATGTTAATATAGTATGAACAAATAATTAGAATTGAAATTATTTAAAATACTAATATATATATATAAAGATACATTTTATTCATAAATGAGTTTATGTGACATCACTACATTATTGTTTTATTTTTTTTTGTTGATAATATTTTTAAGATGGTTGATTTTTTCCTTTTCTTTTTTTAAATGTGATCTGTATATTTTATTTTTATTTTTAGTATATTTTAAAATATAAAAAATAATTTATTATATGTATATATTGAGACAACGTGGAACAATAACTAATATTGTAATTTAAAAAAAAAATAACACGGCGAAAGAAAGAAAGTTGAAAGATTGATGCATTCACACACATTTATTAGTAATTACCAAACCTCTTCATCCCCACAACAACAAATTGACCGCATTACCCTTCAACTTTCCTGCTAATTTACTGCTTTGCCCAATACGTATTTTACAGGTTAAATGATACTCTGATAATATACTTTATAAAAAAGTAAAATATGATAAAAATATTATTATTGTTAATATGATTTTGAAATAATGAAGTAGTTAAAGGGTAAATATAGAAAGAAAAGGGTAAATAAAAGAAAGAAAAGCGCGTTGTGCAAGTGGGTGTGGGTGTGGGTACGCCGTGTTAAGCTTTCTTCTTCTTCCTTTTAAACGCGGTATCCCCACCTCCGATTTTCCACTCTCCTCCATCAACTGCATAAAACCCCTCCTCAAAAATAATTTCCCCACCCCATCCCACAATTTAACTATACACACACAATTTCAATACATACGGACGCAAATCCTTGTACACAAACCCATACCTTGACATTCTTCAACTGTTATAGGAGGAGGTTTGAATATAGGAGAGCTGTGCGAAGAGGGATGTTGCGATCTTGCTGTTTCCGGTGTTTCGGGAGGCGAAATGGAGACGGCTTGCTTTGGCACATGGACTTGAAGCCTCACGCCTCTGGGGACTTTTCCATAGCGGTGGTGCAGGCGAATTCCAGCCTGGAGGATCAGAGCCAGGTTTTTACGTCGCCATCGGCTACCTACGTCGGAGTTTACGATGGCCATGGTGGGCCTGAGGCCTCCCGCTTTGTTAACCGCCACCTCTTCCCTTATCTCCACAGTCAGTCTGTTGATCTCTCTCTCAATTTTGTTCTTTTTCTTGTTTGTTTTATGCAGATTTGAGGATTTTTTTTAGTGGGATGTTTCCTTTTGTATTTTTCTTTTCTTGTCTGCGGAGGTCGATTTTTTGGTTTGAAAGAATTAGGGAGGGTTTATGTGTTTTTTTAATTGTTCCAAGAGTTATATATTGTCATTTTGTTTACAGAAAGAGGCGGGTTTCTGGAGTTATCTATTTTCAGATACTTTGATGATATTTATGCTTTTTTCTGCAGGTTTTTTCCTTGTGTTTTATTTTATGAAATTAGTTATTTGTTTAAATTGCGTGTGTCGTTCTACTTCTACACCAGTTCACTTTTTCGTGTTCCTTTGAAATTTTTGTCTGGATGATTATTTTGCGAAGTTCCCAGAGCTTATGCATTTTCAAATTTTGAACTGAGAGAGACTGTTGTGGGATTGATATTATTATGACAATTTGTTGGAGTAGCACCTGTTTATGGCTTTTTCTTTCCTTGGCCTTTTTTTTTTATATGTTTGGCTATTCTTTTGTAGAATTTTCCAAAGAGCAAGGAGGGTTGTCGCCTGACGTAATAAAGAAGGCTTTTAATGCTACAGAAGAGGATTTTACGCGATTGGTGAAGAGATCAATGCCGGTCAAACCACAGATTGCTTCGGTGGGTTCATGTTGCCTGGTTGGTGCAATTTCAGATGGTGAATTGTATGTCGCAAACTTGGGAGATTCAAGAGCTGTTCTTGGCAGGAGAGGTTTTGATGGAGAGAAGAGTCTGGTGGCTGAAAGATTGTCCACAGATCATAATGTCTCGTGCGAGAATGTGAGGAAGGAGGTTGAAGCTCTTCATCCTGATGATTCACATATTGTGGTATATTGCCGAGGAGTTTGGAGAATCAAGGGAATAATTCAGGTAACTTCTTTAGCCATTCGTTTACTGAATAAAGAGATACTGCAATTCTCAATTATTTTAGCTGTCCTTTGAAATGTCTAAGAATCTAGATTGGTGAATTTTATGTCGTTGAGTTTAATTAGTTTGTATGAATAATATTCTTATGAATAAGCTACCACAAGCATGCCTCTATTGACCATAAATCAATTTCTTCTTCATGATGTCTGACTCAGGAGAGCTGCTCATAGCTCCTCCTTTTTGTAGACCTATTCTTCTTTTTAACAGTTATCTACACAATTGGCTGTTTCTCTCGCTAAGATAGACTCTAATTTATGCCTGTTTTGTTTAAAGGTCTAGTTGCAGAACATTGTCACACTAGAAATTATTTAATACAATGTAGTCTTCTGCCTTCTCGTTTTTTATCATCTTGAAGATCATGATGGCCATAATACAATGAAGCTCATTAGCTTTTCGGACCTGTTTTTTCTCTGTTTTCATATGATTAGAGGTATGCTTGGTGGGCTGGTGAGATAAAAGAGTATGATGGCATCTTGACTCCTTGTTTCTTTCAGATTATTAACATGTAGCCAAATGTGATGATAAAGTTAATAATTTCTGGATATATTCCCTTTTCCTCTTCAGGTGTCTAGATCAATTGGCGATGTATATCTGAAGAAACCTGAATTTCACAGAGACCCAGTTTTCCAACAGTATGGAAATTTTGTCCCCATGAAGCGACCGGTTTTGACAGCTGAACCTTCCATTGTAACTAGAAAGCTGATCCCACAAGATCTTTTTCTAATTTTTGCCTCTGATGGTCTCTGGGAACACCTCAGTGATGAGGCAGCCGTTCAAATAGTATCAAAGTACCCTAGAGCTGTAAGTGTCCCACTCCACTTTAACACATAAATCTCTTTGCTTTTTCGGGTCTATGCTATTGTGGATACAACCAAGTGCGTGTTTTTGGGATTATGCTGCATTTCTTATTAGAAACAAGTTGATCAAAACAGTATTTTATAGGCTTGTGTTATTAGAATACGCCAAAAAATAATGAATCTAATGTTATGCATCTCCCATGTTTTCGACCTAAACTTCTTGAATGAATTTCGCTGGGTTTTGAGAGAACATGACTAGAACATTTTTTGCATGGTTTTGAATGTTTGCAGGGAATAGCCAAGAGATTAGTAGCCGCTGCTCTTCAGGAAGCTGCTAAGAAGAGAGAAGTGAGGTACAAAGATATTAAGAAGATTGAGAGGGGAATCAGACGGCATTTCCATGACGACATCACTGTTGTTGTGATTTATCTTGATCATCACAAAAGCTCTTCCAAACCTAACCATAAACAAGGTACAGCCGGCTGTATTACTCCGCCTGTTGACATCTTCTCTTATAATTCAGACGAAGCCGTGGAAAACTCAGGTGACAAAATTTTTCCGAATGAGGAATCACGGTCAAGGGTGGCATATTGATGGTGCTATTAAGTAGAAGAATTACTTGATAGTAGAAGGGTTATCTTGTATACAGGTTTTGTGTAGATAGATTATAGTAGTGGAGTACTCTGATAAGAGAGCAGCTAATTTTTAGATATAGGCTCTAACACCAAATACACATTCTTTTTGTTCTTTGTCCTTGGTTTTTGCTATCAGAGTGTTTCTGATAGTTGAAGTTCACTCCATTGGAGATTACTTCATTTGGGTTGCAAATTTTCGGTTTTTGTTCCTGGTTAGAGGCTGTATTAAGTTGACAACAGTTCTTGTCCATGATTGATTTCTCTTTAGCCGTTTCGTAACATTTAAGGTTATTTTTGTAGCACTGACAGATCGGTGAAATTAGTTCAAGAAACTTGCATACGCTGGAGTGTCGAACATAATTAGAAAATTGAAACTTGGGCGTTTTATCTTAGAAATGGAAATGCAAACATTAGAACAGCATGCTCAGTCCTATGTTACAACCACCGGCAGAAGCCAATTTTTGGCTCCCTGATCAGCGAGCCTATATTAGGTTGTAAATCACCTTACTGATTAACTAGCAACTAACACATTAATAGAACAGTAAGTAGACCTCCATTATTCTTTGGGAAATTTTCCAGTAGCTTAGCTGCTACATACCTCTGCCGTCTTGGTACACATCTTCACTCTCTCCTTAATCTCTTCTTACAAACACACATTAATAGAACAGTAAGTAGACCTCCATTATTCTTTGGGAAATTTATCAGCTACTAAACATGGTATGTAGGTTAAACATGAAAACAACACCACTGCTGGTGTTGTGACAAAATTTAGCAGCAACAAAGTGGAGTACTTTGTCTTCTCCGAAATAGCAGATGAACGTCTTTGTGAAGTATGAATAACTTTTGCAACGCAACTCCAATCACCACATAGATAATTTCATTGACAAATCAAGAGTCGTCTAATTTAAGGAGGAAAAAGAGAAGAAGACAGCAAACAAGAATTATCTAACCAACAATATAATCTACAATGACAAACAATGTGTTCCATAACATTCGCAAAATCCATTGTTGTAACTCCATTACAAGCCATATTAAACATTCAGATCGCAGAGCTTCTTCATCTTCAGCAATTATTCCCTTTCTTTGCAGAATATCATTCACTAAGGAAAAGTCGAACAACACACTACAACATGCCGCACTAAAAACAGGAACATAGATCAGAAAGGAAACACAACCACTCACCAAGCTTAGACTGGATAGGTATCAAGTTAAGGAACAATCTTGTAAGCTTTCACCTTATCAATCCAAGAAATGAAGGAATTCTTTGAATTCCTAAATCCCAAAAATCCATGTTCCTTACTCTTGTTCATGGTATCCAAGGGACACTCATTTCCAAGTATAATATCTCCAAACCACCATAGCCCCACATCCTCCAATTTAGTGGGTGTCAAGCCATTCTCCCTCACGATTTCATCCCAAACTGCACCTTTATCCTTCATCAATTCCTCCAATGTCAGTGTCTGGCCTTCCTCATACCCTCCACATTCCACTCCAAATTGCTCTGCCAATACCTTCCAGAAATTCTTCCATTTAAACACATCCCCATTGCTAACATTGAAGGCTTCGTTCTTTGCATAAGGATCGACCGCTGCCCATATCTGGTGCTCGGCAGTTAAATCTGCATCAGAGCAGTCTGAATAACCGTCCCAAGCAGCCTTACATCCTGGAAACCTCAAAACTTCACCCTCATGCTTACAAATAGCTGCGTACACACAAAGGGTCCCCACCAAATTCATCATGCTATATGGTGAGAATCCAAATATCGTCCCTGGCCTGTGCACAGACCAAGTCAAACCCTCCTTCTTCTTCACCTCCTCAAACAGAATGTCTTCAAGGGTATAATAGAAGTTGATGTAATTTAATCGGGGCAAATCCTCAGTATACGGAGGATCATGGGTTTCTATCTTCCCGAAAATCTCGAACGGCCCAATATAATGCTTTCTCCCAGTCTGCAAGCAGATGTGCTTCAATTTTGGGCAATTAGGGATGACTGCATCAAGCACATTTTTAAGCATTTTGCCATTGGCTTCGCAATTTTCAGCCTCGGTGGATCTGTTAGTCCAGGTGACGTAAAATACGTGGGTTATGTCAGTGAGAGTTGAAAGCTTGGCCTGGGCATCATCAGGGTCGGATACGTCGCACTGGATGTAGTTGATCGGATTGTCATCATTCCAGGAGGGTCGGGGACGGCGGGCGACACCGTAGACCTTCCAGGGGCCACCGGGAGTGTCGGCGAGCGGCAGGATCTCAGCCAGGCTGTTGCCCACGATCCCGGTCACCCCAACTATCAGGGCTACGCTCTCGTGCTTCCGGGGTGCCTCATCTTCCTCGATTTTTTTCTGTTTCAATCAATTAAGCATCAAAAAACACAAACTTTCAAACACTTTGATCGAAATCACGAAGAAATTAAACATAAAACAAAATACGCGCATACACATACACACATGTATCTATGACTACACTGATATTCACCTTTGCAGCGCCGATAGCTCCAGCCCACCACCAGCTCATCTTCAGCCTCAAGAAAGCAAGAATTACTGTATGCTATGTGCGAGTTCCTGGCCTGGATTAAAGGGATTTGTATTACAGCAGGGTGGAGTAGCAAACAGGGGACAGAGTCAAGAATACAGTTTAGCTCATCAACTTTGATTGTGTGCGTAGGAGAGAGAGAGAGGGGCAAAAATGTATATGACTTAGTATTGTTTATGATTTCTCCACATGTAAGAAGTGGTTCTGTTTTATATCCCAGAAGAGAAAAGATAGAGATGTGGAGAGGATGCCAAAAAAATTAAGAAGAAAAGTACAATTTCTCTTTCGATTCTTGATTTTTGTAGTCAGTGGCAGGCAGGACTCAATTTTAAATATGGATAGTGACTGGGAATAGCAATTATTTCCTTCCGCTCGAACGAACGTGGCTGCCAAACCAGGATGATGTTATAGGCATTGCACTTACTAAAAAATTATTCTTATTATTGTTTGATGAATATATTATCTATGGGTTTTTAAATTTATCTTAACTCATAATAATTTTAATATAATGTTAACTTATTTGTTTTTTAATATAAAAAATTTTAATTGATCAAAATTAAAAAATTAATCTTTCACTCTCAATTTATTTAATTTACTCATAGTATTTGAAATTTATTTCATTTCAATCATATCAAACAACTTTCACATAAATAATTATATTTGCACTACCCTTGTCTTTTCACTTTAACCAAACAATTTTTAAAAAGAAGTTGCATTTGTTTACGAAATCATGAACTATCAACAAATTATGTGGATAATCTTTTATGGCTTACGGTCCTAAAGGTTAAAATTAATTCGTGTAATAATGTTTCAGCTATTCATATGATTGGATTTGGGGATGTCTTCTTAATACTACTAATTTGAGAAATAATGAGACCTCCATTATTCCTTGGGAAATTCATCATCCACTGTTCAAAGTGTGTGCAGGTCTACAAATGCATCATAATTTGGTTTGTGAATATCTTAAGACATGAAAAGAACTCAGCTGCTAAAGCAACAGACGTATCAATTTGCCACAGTTATGGTTGAGGTTCATTCCTTCACTGTCAATCACTTATCTGTACATGTTATCGCAGTAGATGAGTTCAGTACAGAACCCAAAGTCATTTGAGTAAGCAGAGAGAAGAGGAAAACAGGACATAGCTATTATATATGCTATCAACAATGCATTTGAGAATCATACTTTTTCACTACCTATGTTCCAATTATTCTTCATGTTAACAGTACAGCCAAAAGTCCTTACCATAACTCCATTACGTACAGGTAATATATGCTAAAGATTACATATACAGGCAACAGCTTTATTTTCAGTCTTATTCCCTTACTTTCGCAAACATCTTTCAATAAGGAGAAATGTGCAACAGAGACCACTTGAAAAACAGAACCAGAGATGAGAAACTAAGGAAACATGCATACTTGTCTAGAGTACAGTACTGTGCAGCAGCTATCCTCATATTAAGGAACAATCTTGTTAGCTTTCACCTTTTCGATCCAAGAAATGAAGGATTTCTTGGAATTCCTAAATCCCAAAAACCCATGCTCCTTACTCTTGTTCATCGTATCCAAGAAACACTTATTTCCCAATATAACATCTGCAAACCACCATAATCCCACATCCTCCAATTTAGTAGGCGTCAAACCATTCTCCCTCACCATTTCATCCCAAACTCCACCTTTATCCTTCATCAACCCCTCAAACGTAATCGTCTGCCCTTCCTCATGCTCCCCACATTCCACTCCAAACTGCTTCGCCAACACCTTCCACAAATGTTTCCACTTATACACATCTCCATTGTTCACATTGAAAGCCTCATTCTTTGCATGAGGATCCACCGCTGCCCATATCTGATGCTCAGCAATCAGATCAGCATCGGAGCAATCCGAATAACCATCCCAGGCCTCCTTGCACCCTGGAAACCTCAAAACCTTACCCTCATGCTTACATATAGCTGCGTATGCACAAAGGGCCCCCACCAAATTCATCATGCTATGTGGTGAGAATCCAAATATAGTGCCCGGCCTGTGCACAGACCAAGTCAGACCTTCCTTCTTCTCAACCTCCTTACACAGAATGTCTTCTAGAGTGTAATAGAAATTGATGTAATTCAATCGGGGCATATCCTCAGTATACGGAGTTTCCAGCTGTGTTTCCAACTTTCCAAAAGCCTCAAAAGGCCCAACATAATGCTTCCTCCCAGTCTGCATGCAAATGTGCTTCAAATTGGGGCAGTTAGGGATGACTGCATCAAGCACATTTTGAAGCATTCTGCCATTGGCTTCGCAATTTTCAGCCTCGGTGGGTCTGTTGGTCCAGGTTGCGTAAAACACGTGTGTGTTATCGGTGAGAGTTGAAAGCTTGGCCTGTGTATCGTCACGGTTGAGTACGTCACACTGGATGTAGTTGATTGGATAGTCATCACTCCAGGAAGGACGGGGCCGGCGGGCGACGCCGTAGACCTTCCAAGGGCCACCAGGAGTGTCGGAGAGCGGCAGGATCTCCGCCAGGCTGTTGCCCACGAGTCCAGTTACCCCAATTATCAGGGCTACGCTCTCGATCGTGCTTCCGGGGTGCCTCATCTTCTTTGGATTTTTTCTGCTAATCATCAACCACTAAGATAGAAATCCAAAGAAATTTAATAGAAATGAAATACACGTGAGTGCCATATTTACCTTTGCAGCTCCAGCGCAACACCAGCTCATTTTCAGCCTCAAGAAACCAGTTCAGTGCTATGTTTGAGGTTTCATGAGTGTGATGGGGTGGAGAGGAAAATGGGGAGAAGAGTCGAATATATAGCAATTAATAGCTCATCAACTCTGCATGTGTGCATGGGCTGGAGAGGGGAAGAATGTCCGCATTACTTGCTAAACATTTAAGATTTCTTTACGTGTTCAAGAATACATCCCGGAAAAGTCAGGCATGCACACAAGAAAGGGTTAAATACATTTCACTTCAATGCCCTTTATTATAAAATATAATTAATCAATTTGACTTTAAATTTATTCAATCATAAATTAATATTGAATTAGTATAAATTGATTAAGTACAAAATGATATTAGTATGGTGTAAAATTTAATACACAAAATACATTTTCATTTGTTAATTTAAAATTAAATTACAAAAAATAATTTTATACTGCTTAACTGAACAAAATTTGACCTCAAATTAATTGATATACTTTATTATAGAGAGGGGCACATTTTATTAATAGTGAAGAGTATTTTTTTTATTTTTATTAATTCAAATAATTATTTCAAAAATAAGAGGGTAAGTGAAGGTTTTTTTAGTTTAGAGAAATAATTGATGAGGTTCACCTACTTTAAAATTGTAAAATCCTTTTAATCCTAAATAGCAATAAAAATAACAATAATAGGTGGTAGGGACAGGAACCAATTTTTTATTTTTATGGTGGCTGGTAAGTGCAATTATGCGCATATCCGTATCCACAGATTGAAGGCCGGATAAGGCATTGAACCACCTAAAATTGGAAAGGAGTGCGCCAAATATACATACATGTAAATGTAATTACTGATTCCGTATAATTTCAAATATTAACATATAGAGAGTATAGCAGAATTAAAAATTAATTGAGTTAGGAGTGTATTGGAAAATCACTTCTATCCAGATTAACGGTCAACACATGTTACTTATATATACTTAATGCGGTCAGGACAATCTTCCATTTCTTCTTGTTGAAGTTAGTGCTGAATTGAGTACATTCTTGATTCTTCAGACAAACCCTGTCCCATCTCAATTCCTCAACAATCAAAGTACACCAGAATCTAGCTAGTCCTGTTGGACCCAGTTCGGCAACATCAAAGCTCCGCTTATCAAGTGTGCTTGTCTCACTGCCTTTACTGCACTTCATCAGCTTGACCAACCAAGACTAAACCAATAAGGTTGTCTGAGCAATAGCTCGCCCTACTTGACCTCAGCCCACCCTATCTTAGCTCGGGGGGGACTGCCATAGCTCATGCAGTCATGCTCACAAGAAGCACAATTTCCTCCAAATGTGGTAGCGTAGGCACCTGATAAATGGCCTCTCGGACGGCTTTGAAATCCATAGGACACCAGCTCTAGCTTGCAAGCCAAGAAATTTCAAAATGTTGGAAAGAATATATTTAGCCAATCCACATTCGGCAGCAGTGACCGTCACAACAAAATAAATGCGAAGACGGGAGAACAGACAGCTTTATTTAAACTTACTTAAAATGTATAGCTTCTACTATAGAAATATTTACATCACAATTTGGTTCTCTTTTCTGAAATGTCTCATAATACAACATCAAAGTGATTTTGAGACCATGACGCACAGCTGTACGTGACTGCACCTGTACCTACTAATTGTGAAGGTACATTAGATAACTGTGTTCTAGATTTCCAAGTCCTACATATTAGTCTTTCAAGAATCAATGTCACCTTTGCAAACCAGATAAAAAGCATGTCGCAACAAGACCATATATAGAGAGAAGCCTGTTCATCAAGTCACTTTCTGGGAAAGAAAACTAATGTAGACAGCTTTCAGGGTTGGTAACAGAACGAGCAGAGAAGGAAACAGTGCTGCTGGAATCCATTGCAGACGGAAGCATTTATAATCATTTCTTCATCAGCCGTTCTGATAATCTGCATTCTTCCTCCTTAGAAATATTAGGATTGAGTTTGCGAAGATTACTAACAAACATTATTGCCTCATCACTCCTATTAAGCTTACAGTACCAATCCACAATGGAATTATATGTGCTTGCATTTGGCTTGACACCATGGCTGATCATATATCGAATCACATCAGTAGCCTCCACAAACATTGCATCAGCCGCATAACTTGCAACAAAGGTATTATATGTGATTACATCTGGAGTAAGTCCAGATTCTGTCATTTCTAAGAAAATTCTTGATGCATCTTTCATCCGACCATTCCTGCAATATGCATAGATTACAGTATTGTATGAAATGACATCAGGCTTGATTCCTTTGGATAGCAGATCCCTCAGTATTTCTTCAGCTCTCTCAAAATTTGCAGAACGGCTGTACATGTACATCAAACTATTGTATGTTGTCAGACTAGGCGTGAATCCACTTTTTTTCATAAAGTTTAGGATCTCATTTGCCTTGTCAATCATTTGCCGGCGACCATATATTGAGACCATTGCATTCAGAGTAGTTATATCTGGAGAGGAACCTTTTCTTCTTAGCTCTACAAACGCTTGCTCTGTTTCCATTAATAGATCACTTTTGCTATAGACCAGAACAAGGGTTTTCAGCAGCACTGTGTGGGGTTCAATTACTCCTGAATATATGTCTTCAGCTAGAGCGTGTATCTTCTTAATTTGTTTCCCATTAGCATATGAGTGAAGCAAGGAACTATAAGTCAACTGATTGGGTTTACATCGGCCATTCTTCATTTCAGCAAAAACTTTCTCCGATTGCTCCCACAGCCCTCCCCGAGCCAGCGCTGCCAAAACAGCATTATAAGTGGAAAGGTCAGGAGTTACCCCTGCTTCTAACATGCGCTTATAAATAGCCATTGCCTGATCAAAAGATCCACATCTACTGTAAGCACTTATTAAGGTGTTAAAAGTATCCCTCTCAGCTACAAAACCTGATCGCTTCATTTCTTTGAACACCCCAGATACTTCAGTGTCCATTCCATTCTGCCCAAACACAGCCAAAAGGGTATTCCAAGTAACAACGTCTGGCTTGCATCCACAAGCCTTAATATCATCAAAAATCTTCATCATTTCTGCAAACTTTCCACGATTTCCAAACATCTTGATTAGAGCATTAAAGGTGCATATATTTGGATTACAACCTGAACGTTGCATCTCCTCAAATACCCTCATTGCAGGTTCATCCTTTCCAGCCTTCTCAAAACCTGACAACAGTGTAGTATAAGTGAACACATCTGGCTTCATCCCCTTTTCAAGCATCTGAGCTTTGAGCTCTAACGCTTCCTCCAACAAACCATCCCTAGCATAAGCAGATATCAGGGAATTGTAAGTCACAGTACTGGGTGAAAAACCATTAATTTCCATCTCCCTCAAAACTTCCATGGCCTCTTTAGGCCTCCTGGACTTTCCATAAACATCCAGTAGCGCATTATAGGTCACCTTATCCGGCACAAATCCAGCTAACTTCATCTCCTCAAAAATTCCCTTAGCTTCCTCATACAAAGAGCCCCGTCGACAACAGCTTATCATGGTATTATATGTGTAAGCATCAGGAGCAACACCCGAGCTCTTCATACCATCAAAAACCGCCATAATTTTATGCCAAGGCATGCCCATTTTGCCATAAACATTCAAAATCACGTTGTACGTGATCAAAGTAGGCTTGCAACCCTCCTCCTCCATTTTCTTGAAAACCATTACGGCCTCCCTGTACCGCCCATTACTCGAAAAAACGGTTATCAAAGAAGTATAGGCGTACACATCAACCCCAAATCCATCTTTATGCAAATTATGAAACAAAGAAGCAGCAGTAGAAACCCGACCCTCTTTGCCCAACATACTAATAATCACCGCCACAAGAGACCCATTAATCAAATTCTCCGAATTCTCACGTTTCTTAATCCATTCAAACACATTTAAAGCCAAGTCACATTTTTTATAGTAGCCCAAAGCCTTAATTATACCCAAGACATCAGAAAATACTGCATCTGTACAATCGTTTAAGAATTCGTTTTCTCGATGACGAGAATTGAACAAAGAAGATAACTCATCGTCCAGCTGTTGTATGTTGAATTGAGGATGAATGAGGGAGTGAAGAGTGAGCTCACCTTGAGAAGAGAGGCGGTTGTGAAACCAAGGCTTACCCTTATTGGGATCTCCGTGTTTTCCAATGCGACGTCGTGGTCTTGGTACCGAGGAGGGGTAGTTCGGGGAAGTGGAGGAGGTGGTGGGCTGGGGCTGTTGGTGGTGGAAGAATTCTTGGAATAGAGGGGTTAAGGGCGGCGGGGGAGAGGGAACAGGGACGGAGGAGTGGGTGTCTTGGAAGAAAGGTTTTGGTGGTGGTGGGTTTGGGAGGAGAAGAGGAAGAGCTAGTTTTTCTGCCATTGGCGCCGAAACAAATCCAGAGTGGGAGAAGGGGGTTTTGCAATTGCAAATGTCTAGCAGTCAAATTCTTGGTCCATTTGCGCTTCAACAAAAAATCTTTTCCTTCTCAAGGGACAAATCTTGCTACATAAAACACCACCCAACCCAACACAAGCTCAATATTTTGGTACATGCAACGAATTGTATTGGTTCGTGAACTTTGATAAAATGGCTTTTTCCAACATACTTATTGATTCTTGGTATAAGGACTAGGCTCATCAAAAAAATTTAACACTGCTCGAAATCTTTGAAGTTGTTGTTATCAAGCTCCATGTTTATCCCGTAAATTTAAATTTAAAGTAAAATCATATCGAAATATTAATTTGATTTTATTTTAGAACTTAAAAAAATTACTAAAAATTGAACTGCACCGCTAAATAATATAATTAGTTTTTTAAGTTATATGTATATAATAATTTGACAAACTAATTAATTTTTTAAAAGAATTTTATATTCGTATTATACAATCCTACAATTTATATATTAGCAAAGATTCACATTATAAAGTCCATATTTGTAAAATTTATATTTGGATTTTATATCAAAAAAATATGTTTAATTATTTAAGCCCATTTGATTATTCTCTCAATTTTTCGTTCATTCTTCTCCCCTATATTTTTTTCTTCCCTTTTTCCTCTTCTCTCTCTTACCGCACTTTTTGTTCTATTTTTCTATTTTTTATCGTTGTTTTCTCTAAAATCGATCATTTGCTTTTATTGAATTAAGTACTTTCTTGTTGGATTAATATATGTGGTCTTATATTTGAATTTACTTAAAGGTGTGAAAAATGTTGGTGGTTTTATGGTGCATAATATTGGTTTTTCTTGCTTGTACATACAAACATTTGTTTTATTTCTTGATTTTTGTTAGCCACAATATTTTATTTTTGTTATAAATATTAAAACCCCCAAACCACCCGCCACCATACAAAACTAAACCTTTAACTTTGATTTTAAAAATGACAATTTAAAAAATTATTTTACAACACCATCAATGATAATTCGATTTGAATATAGATTATAGAAAAATCGAAACCATAGCGTAAGCATCCCTATTAAGGACTATCTTGTTCCCATGCTTCAAATGTTAGGGATAATTATACCACTCCCTTTTAGAATTCGATATAATTACACCTAAATTATTATGATTTGAGAAATTATATTTAGTACTCCTAATTTTGTTTTCGTCTATCAAAAAGATTACTCTGTACATAAAAAAACCACTAAATTTGTTAATATTAGCCAAAAAAACTCGATGTAAATTCATATTTACCTTCAATTAACTTATTATTAACTTATTACAATCAAATTGTTCTTATACATTTTCACATGTTAACATATGCGAGGAGGTTTATTTTCATCTTTATAAGAATAGTTTGATAAAAAAATATTTGTTTGATCTACAATAAATCAATCGTAAGTAAATATAAATTTTTATTTTATTTTTTTATAATATTATTAAAAAAAATTATTAAACTTTAACTAACGAATAAATCTATTTATTGAACAAAAATAAATATTAAAATTACTAAATATAATTTTCTAAATTATAAAAAAATTATGTATAATTACATTAAATATAAAAAAAAAGGCAGTATGATTATCCCCAAATTTTACAATAGAAAATAAGGGGGCCATTTTACCAATAATTGTTTCTTTCTCCTCTCCAAAACCATTTCACTATGTTTGTTTTCATTTTCAAGTTATTTTCGATACAAGTTAAAACATACCCAATGTTAGTCATCATTTAAAACACCTTATTTAGGTGTTTTTAACTATTTTAGCATAAATACATACATATATATACACACACACATATACATAAATATATATAAAAAACACATGATTTGACAATAATTTAACAATAAATAGTAATTTTTGTCTCCCAAAACACAACATTAAACATATAATACTTATTTTAAATTATCTTAAAAAACAAATCCAAACATACATACTATCTCTAACACACACTTATTTATCTCTATTTTTCTCTCTCTATGTCCACAAAATACAACAAAACACTCAAAAAACGAATTCAAACATTATGTTTCCTTTCTAGGTTATCCTAAAATAAAACTCCACTTTCAAAATAAAATTTTTATTACTTAAATGTCTTGTCATTTAACATCAATAATTCCTAACAACTGTTCTTCAAAACCAACAACGTAATTTTTACAACACTGTTACACAAAACGCAGTCAGTTTCATGGAAGAATGCAGGAGTAGGGTACTCCAGAGAATGGGGATAATACAACATTTAGTAGCCTTTTTCTGATATATAATTAAATAAATGAAGCTGCTCCAGCTAGAGAAACTTTTTACCAGCCGATACCTGCACTTAATCAGAAAAAAGGAATGCCAATCAAATCATACGTACACCATACTTGACAAGAATTTTTGTGCCAGTCTTGAGATCCATCAAGAATGCATATATTTGCAGTCACTACAAAGCATTGCACTTTAAAGCCTACAAGTGCATCCGAAGGCAAAATCAGTCATGATGACTGATCCTCTCGCCCACGAGCTTTGAAATTTATCTATAATGGAAAACAATAGCTAGTGATTCCTAAAGACTGACATCATTCATCAACAGAAACTTCATTTACAAAAAAGATTGATTTCCTTTCAAGATGCAAAGCCATAATCCTTGTACTCATTCACTTTCTCACTTAAGAAAGTGTGGATTAATCAAGCCAGCAATCTCAAGGAACCCAACACGATCCCTTCCTCCGAAAATCTTCTTCAGCTTCTCATCACAGATAATGACCTTCTTGTCTTCAGGATCCTGAAATGAAGAAAAAAGAAACAAGTTCGTTCTACGTAAACATGAAATGACTGAATTATTTTCAACCAATATTTAGTGAAACAGTGAAAAAGTAATTGTATGAGATTCCTCAAAATATTCAAGTCAATGCTGATAATGGATTCAAAACTAAATACTAGTCAGTAGTTCAGAAATTAAGAAGACGGTTGGCTTATCCATAGAGAACTCATGTTTACTGAAACTTTTGGAATAAACCAACGCAAAAGCAATGCAAAGCTAACCTTCACAACACACAGCCTAAAACTCAAGTGATATATTGCCTGCTTCTCTACCAACTCATGAACTATCATCTTGCTTCTTCCATCATCTAGTTATATGACTGAAATAAATAAGACTAAAAATAGAGGCTGACTCTGAGGCAGCCAGCAGGAAAAAGTCGACAATTGCAAATATAGTCTACAAAACTAAGCATGGTACAGCTGAGTCCAACCACTTTGCCGCGTGCAATATGTTAATAAAATTTCAGGTACACGGCAACCTAATTCTATTTGAGCAAATCAAGCACAAACTTCCAATTAATTAACAGACAAACTCTGCAACAATAGAAGTCGAAACTACTTGACAATTTTTGACCCCGATATGTAATAATTGCCAGATATTTGTACGAGTAACCCCAGAAAAAAGGAACAGAAAAGATATTAAGATTCAGAGTAAGGCGCAGTAATAAACCCATAATTATTTTGTACAATTAAAATGTTAGCTGTCCATTAAAGAATCCTCTCTTCATCAATACCAACATCACAATGTCAAGCTGTAAACAAACGCATTAACATAGAAGATTAAAATACTCAATTCAGTCTCAGGATCACATGCTTTATCCACGTTGTCATTTGTCCATATAGATAGGAAAAAGAATGGAGAAACAAAATCACCAGATAAACTCTTGACATTAGGTCCAAGCCAGCACAGTAAAGACAATGCTGGAATTAACCCTTAAGGCAAAACTAAATAACATAACCACAGTGCAAGGCGAGACAGTTTCAGAGTAATACGTAAAAGTACAGATAAATAAACGGTCCAAGACACTCATTAACAATCAAAGTCAACGGAAGAAAGAAAGACCTGCCTAGTCATAAGCATCAGATACAAAAATGCGACGAAACAAACAATACAGGCCCAGAAATATATAAAAACTAGGTTTCCAGAATGTGTATATACCTGAAGATTGTGCTGCTTAATGTGAGCCCAAATCTCCTTGAGTGCTTGAGTGCGGGGAATCTCAGGCACACCGCCGAGAAACGCCTGCATTTCGGGAGAGACTCGGCGCGGCTTCATTATCCCCCTGGGCTCGCGCTTCTTCGTCTCCATAACGGGCTTGGAGGAGGCAGAAACCGTCACCGATGGCAAAACACGCAGGTTAGCGGAAACAATGCTGACAGGGGCGGAAGACGCGGAGTGGCAGAAGGACCGAGTCTCGGCCGGCAGAAAACTCGAAAAGACAGGCAAAGACATGGGCATTGTTGAGCAATCAGCGGGTGTGAATATAGAGATTATTGGAAATGAAGAAGGGTTTGGAAGAAGAAGAAGAAGATAAGACTTCAAAAATAACACTCCCCGCCTCTTGTGCCGTTTTCCAACTTTATCAGGTTTTCATTTGGTTATTTACTGAAATGCCCACACACCCACTGCACTATTGGGCCAAGCGTAATTTGGATGAGGCCCATAAAGAAAATACTAACGATCTCCTTAAGCCCAAATGGATAAGGCCCAAATGGATAAGGCCCTTTTGTCCAACTCATATTGCCTTTTACCAACATTTTGTTCACCTCTGCCTCTTTCAGAATTGCTGTCCAAATTGGACACAAACCCTTAATGACTATAATCTACACACACTGCTCAAAACATAGACCGTAATTCCCTCGGAAATACGAGATTGAAAAATCATAATTTTAAAAATATAAACAAAAGTAAACTGAGTAGTGGGCTGTCTGTTCTAATATGAGTGAGTTTATGACTGCCACCAAATCCTTGATGATTCAATTTGCTACAAACAAATCAATGATGAGTCCGAGAAAGATTGAAGCGTCAATGAGACAGGAGCAGGTAGCTACAGCCTCCAACTGTTGTTATGGGGTATTATTGCATTACATGACATGAGCGGCATGATCATCGCTATCCACTTTAGGCACAGCAAATTGATGACTGCACCAAACTTACCCTATTATTCCTCCTCCCTTCCAATCTACGCCACCACACGTGGGCCCCCCCTTCCCTCTTCTCCTCCCCCACTTTTCACTAAGTAATAAAAAATCTCAATTATTTTCTTTGAAATTAAAAAGTTTGTTTGCTTTTCTTTTCTTTTGTCTTACATCAATTCCAGTCTTCTTCTTTTTTTTTTTTAAAAAAAAAACACTAATGTCATATCAAGAATTTAACTTAACATGCATAGGTTAATTATTTAAGTATTTTGAAATATAATATTAATGTAAAATAAATCAAATAGTTTAATTTACTCGAAAATAATCATAGTATTATAATCCATGATAAGAGGCTTTGATTTGATTCATAGTATGTCACTTTAGTTGGGTGAGATGTTTCAATTCGATCAATAATGCACGTTAGTTTTTATGTCACTTTTAATCACAGGAGACGAATAAGAAAAAAAAATAAAATTAATTTAATTTTCACAAAACAAAAGACATAATAATGATAATAATAACAACAGTAAGTGGGAAGCGGAATTGCGGTGCAATGATTAGTTTATTAAGCAAATGATGAGGACAGGCTGGTAAATTGGTGTCTAAGCATAGTGTTCTTTTTCTGTTCCTTCCTTTGATTCTAATCAAATCAAGACCAACCCTACGTGCCACGTCTACGCCACCATTTGATTGTCTTCTTCAACCAAACTAGCCACCATCACTTGGATATAATGCATCACATTTTTAAGTTATATCAACAAATGATTTAATATATTATTATTTTTAAATTTAAAAAATATAATTAAAATACATGTAAATGCGATATAAAAAATATAATGCATACATACTTCTGTCCTGTATGAATGTGGCAAAAATACTCCACTGTTAATAATAAATGTAAGAATTTTTGGTTTTTTTTTTCTTAAATTTCATTAATTAAACTAGATTTTATAAATTTGAAAACGGGGTAATTCTAAGTATGATGTAAGTATATGAATAAGTAGAGTAGAAGGTAAACTTTGATGGATGGAAAATTATACCCACCATCATCACTCATCACATGTTTCATCCTTTTACCTTGTATTTATTTTCTATAATTAAAATTTTCTGATTAAGAAAACTAATCACTTCTTTAAAGCTTATTCGGACAATCCTTAAATTGGTCAATCCCAACCCACAAACACATTCAAATTAAAAAACTTAAGTCTGTACATGTGAAGCCACTTCCATTTTATAATGAAGATGCCCATCTTTATCATTTAATTTATGTTCATTATCTTTTTTTTTTTAAAATCTTATTTACTCTCATATAAATTGACTAACTATACTAGGGCAATTGAAAATTCGCTAGGTTGTTCATTGGATAAAATCCAATTGAGATTTTATTGAACGGAAATTCCATATATCAAAATATTATTACCCTGTATCAAATCGAATTAGTTGATTCAATTTTGATAATTATTAAATTTTTCTCTGAATATCCGTTTCAAATGTAAAAATCAATTAAATTTTAAAAATAATAATTTTTTATACATTATGTTTTGAAATTGTATTAATTAAAATAATAAAAACAGTACAGAAATGTTTTATATATGTATAATAGATCGATACTAAAAATCAAAATTCAATAAAATTATTAAAGTTCTAAGAAAATAAAAGTCAAATAGCGAATTGATTTTTTTTTTTCCCGAATTTGATGTATCCAACTTTAAACACCAGAATTGGAGCAGTAGTGATGATAAAAGTTGCAAAGTTGATGTTAGAAACTGTATGGCTAAAAAGTAAAGAAATTTGATTTTACCACTTTTGTTGTGATTTACATCTTAGTATGATGATTTAAGAATTGACATATGGAGAAATGGGTAAGGAGTGGGTGGGACCCATCTATAGTATATATCTCACTGCAGAGGATTTTGGTAGTTACAAATCACAACTCCCAATTCCTAGTGTTGCACGAACTACACACCAGTACATAAAAAGGTGGCATCTTTGTTTTTACTCCTCTACGGTTTCATACCATACATATACACCTTTTTCAGCTTTTAAACGTCTTTACAGTTTCATTCCTACATTTCCCCCTTCCTATATATACTGTCTCATTCCCTGCACAGACTCCGTCTTAACCTTCACTCTCACACTCACTCACTGTCTCTTCGGTGCGCAGCGGGTTGGGCCGAGGACAGTGTGTGCATACCACATTTTATTAATAATGGCTCGGAAACTGCTTGTGTTTACGGCTTTGATCTGCATTGCCGTCGCCGGCGTCTCCGGACAGTCTCCATCTACTTCTCCGACTGCAACTCCTGCTCCGCCTACTCCTACCACCCCTGTCTCCACTCCCCCTACCACCACAGCTTCGCCTCCTCCAACTTCTCCCACACCACCAGCAGCTACACCACCTCCGACTTCGTCTCCGCCTCCTGTTTCTTCCCCTCCGCCAGCTGTAACTACTCCACCCCCAGCTACTCCTCCTCCTGTTGCCTCTCCTCCGCCTGTTGCCACTCCTCCTCCCGTGAGCTCCCCCCCACCTGCATCTCCTCCTCCGGCTGTTCCTCCACCCGTTCAGACTCCGCCTCCTCCAGTTCCGTCTCCTCCGCCTCCCGCTCCTACTCCGCCCCCACCGGCTGCTCCTACCCCTGCTCCACTCGCTTCACCACCAGCTTCTGTTCCAGCTCCAGCTCCATCAAAGCCGACGTCTCCTGCGCCGTCTCCATCGTTGCTGAGCCCTCCGGCACCTCCAACTGCAGCTCCAGGTCCGAGTCTTCAGGCGCTTTCTCCTGCTCCATCAGCCACCGATCAGGTACCTGACAACCGTACCATTTCACATGTCTACCAGTACTTTGAAATCTCTCTCTCTCTCTCCTTACTCTATTCGCTTTGCGTTGATGCATGATGTCATATATTTATATATATATACATCCTATCTGAAATATGAATAATAAGTGTAGCAAGTATAGGTCTTAATTTCTATATTGAGCTCTAGTGTGTATTCGAATGGAATTATATACACAACTGAAACTCGAAATTGTCATGAAATGATCAAATCTATTCGAAAAGCTTGAAACTATCTTTATGGTGAAACTAGCTTCTGCAGTAGACAATCAACGCCTCATGTGTATATGATGTCGATAGAAAATTAACAAGTTCAGATTCTAGTGATGGAGAGAAAACGAATGGATGGTTCAATTAATACAGGAACTTTGATTAATACCCAGAATAGTTTGGGAACTTTCCTGCGGTTAATGTGTGCGTTATCAATATAAGGTTGTTCTAGTTATCATTTAAATAGTTTTTCTTTTAATTCTACTGACTGTTGATCCAAACAAATTACTTTCTAATTTGCATATAAACCCTTCTTTATCTTGAAATATTCATTGCAGAGTGGAGCAAATGCAGTGTGGTCGTTGCAGAAGATCATCGGTAGCTTTGTTTCCGGATGGGCTGTGGTCTATTTGCTACTTTAGATTATTACTTTATCTGGCTATTGACTTCCGAGTTCCGGCCCATATATATATCTATATATTTGTATTTGTTGCATTTAGCCCATAGGGTTCTGGTTCTGGTTTGGAGTTTTTGGCTTCATTGATTTGGATTCTTTCGGCACCTTTTGGATCTTATTTTTGTATTGAAACTCTCAGGAGTGAGTTATTGTTCATGAGACTATCCTAGCTACTCTGTTTCATCTCTCAACATTCATCCTTGTTCTTGTTAATACTGTTATATTAACGTTCTCTCTTGCGAAATTTATGTGTTGCATAGAGCAGAGACTATTAACTGGGTGTCCCCACTTCTTGTGCAGTTTTTGGTTTTTCGGCTGTGTAGTAAGGAAATTCTAATCCAAATTGAGTTTGAGAGGACGAGAATTAATTATATATCAAGTACAATATACTTATAATATAATTACTATGTAATTAGAAAAATAATCAATCATGTGATAAGTGTATCACACTCACTTTTTAATTGATTTCGTCCAATCAAATTTTATTTGGAGAAGAATCGCCTCCCGGGCTGCTAAAGCCTCTGCTAACTCCCCAGTCCCTGCCATGCAGCCAAGCCACGCACTGCCCCAAATTATTCCGAGCGACCACCCCAGCACCCAGCTCCATGCCTCGTTCAAAAGTTGCCCCATCAAAATTAAGCTTTATAATATTCGCCGTGGGAACGTGCCATCGAGAGGAGTTTGGAGCCTAGATGCCGATTCAGAGACTCTCCTCTGCACAAGGAAAGCCTCCATGGAGTGCACCCCAAAACCGAACACCTGAGAGGGCTCCAGACAACTCCCTTCCATAAGCTTACGATTCCGGCACCACCAAACCGACCAACAGATACACAAGAAGAGACAAAAATCCCTGTCATCAAGGCGGAAGGAAACCTCTTGCATCTAGAGACTGGTATCCCGGGCCTTAACAGTCCTAAATAATGAAGACAGAGGACATACCCCACACAATGCAAGTATAAGGACAGCGGGTCAAAAGGTGCATGATATCCTCATCAGACGCCCCACAGAACGGGCCTCCCCCTGAAGCTCTCGCACCATCTTAGACAGATTGATACTGGTTGGAAGGGCATTAAGACAGCTCGCCAAGCAAACACCTTGATCTTATTTGCAAGTAAAGCTTGCCATACTTTCCTCCACCACCATTGATCCCGCGTGCCTCGGGAGCTCGAACAAGGATGAGCCTCCAACTCGCAAGCGG
The DNA here is from genome assembly GCF_000512975.1 of Sesamum indicum. Lineage (NCBI taxonomy): Eukaryota > Viridiplantae > Streptophyta > Magnoliopsida > Lamiales > Pedaliaceae > Sesamum > Sesamum indicum. The sequence goes on from NC_026152.1 coordinate 19,270,439, forward strand.
ATGATAGGCGCTCCGGACAGAAAACAAGCCAGTCTTAGTATAGTGCCACACCAAAATATCCTCCTCCCCTGTTCGACTAAGCTGGATACTAAGAATAAGTTCGCTATCCATCGGCCAGAATAACTCCTGAACCCTCCCACTCCCCACTAACAGAATCCCTCAGCTCGGAAACTCTCAAGTTACTGCCCGAAGCTGGGGGAGGGGTAATGGGCCGAAAAGATCTGGGACGAGGAAGCCACGGGTCAGTCCACACTCGAATAAGATCACCGGACCCCACCCGTCATCGACATCCAGCCCGGAAAAGATATTGCGCCGCCACCAGACTCCGCCATGTAAACAAGGGACGTCTTCCCAACGAAGCAGAGAAAATATCACCATTAGGGAAATACCTCGCCTTAAGCACTTGGTTGCTCAGGCTGCATCAGAATCTGCCACAGCTGCTTAGCCAACATAACAGATGCAACACCTGGAACCCCAAACCTGCCAAAAGCTTTCTATCGCATAACTGTTCCAAGATACCCAATGAATTTTATGCTTTCCCCCAGTTTCCCCACCAGAAATTGGCAATCATATTCTGAATTTCCTTTAATAACGTGACCGGGAGTCTGGAGCACCCCATCGCATAGGTCGGGACAGCTTGGATAATGGATTGAATAAGTATCCACTTGGGACAGTAGCCTCTCATTCCAACCAGTTATTTTGTTCCAAATTAGATCCGGAACAATGTCAAATAGCTCCCTCTTTGACCGAGCGATCCTAGAAGGTAGGCCCAAATAAAGCTCCATCTCATTCTTCCCTCCGAATGGTAAGCTCAGTAGCAATAGAAAGACAGAGATCCTAGTTTGGGCCCTTTCTTGGTAACACAGATGGTAATGGCTGTATGAATGAAGATCTTGGATCTCCTAAAATGGGTCCAAAATTGATTTCAACTTGAACCCAAATGGATCCATCCCAACCCAATCCAATGAGATCCAGCCCACCATTTGAATCCATATTGCAACCACATGGGTAACATCCACGTACCCCTACTAACATTATTGATGAAAGCTAGCAAGCAATAATAGATTAGGATCCAAGAACATGAAAATTTTTAAAATAATCTTCTGGAAAGTACGCCTAAGCCTAGAGAACGATAAGGCCGACACAATCAATAATGGATTCACATAAATAAAAGGTATCAGCTTTTGGCCCACGCATTCCCACCCTATAACTTTCCTTCCTTCTTCACCCGTCCAACAATTAAACCAGAAGCCCCAATTCAATTCAATGATCTTCACCCTATATATATATGGATATAATTATTTTATCAAGGCTAATATCGTAAATACATAAAACTCTAAAAATATATGGTGGTTTTTATTTTTACCATCTTCTTCTAGAAATGACATCTTTATCCTTTGTTAAATTCTTGCTCCATCACAAACCTTAAAAAATTGAGACACATGTGTAAAACTATTAATTTATTTTAGTAGTATATAATTATTTATCTTACTAATTAATTATAGTTATTACTAAATAATAGTAACTAGTGTATTAATTGGCATAGAGGATAATATTAAATATATAAAACATTTACAACTATGATGCATAGACACGAAAACGGCGACACGACGATATGAAAAATTTTAAGAAAAGTAGAATATGATATGATACTGACACGGCTATGAATAATATATTTTTCATTATATATATATAAATAATTTCTCATAAAATTAATATATGTAACATTTTTTTAAACAATACTGATTTCACAAGTTTAAACCCACTGTAGAAAAATCATCTTACCGTAATTCAAACAGATATGAATAGTTTATGAATACTTTTAAGAAAAATTGATTTCACCCAAACCTAGACTATTCAGAACGAGCCGCTACAGTAGTCATGAAATTAGGGTTTTGAAGGAGAAAGTAAAAGAAAAGTGAGAAAGAAGAAAAAGAAAAAAGATAGAGAGAGAGAGAAGAAGAAGAGTATTGAAGAGTAAAGGGAAACTATTATTCATTTTTTTGCCCAATTTTTTTTTAAAATCGTAAAGTAACTCTTAACGTGTCGGACATGCTGAAGCACTGTGCCCATTTTTTTAAATTTTTTTCCGAACACGCTGAGGTCGTGTCCGACATGTGTTCGAGCTATGTCTTACACTACAACGAGTAATTTTTTAAAGTGTCTGTGCATTATTATAGATTTATAATCATAATCATTATCATTTTCATTAAAGGAGAAAAAAGGAGAGAGAGAGAGAGAGAGATTTGGAAGGGGCAATGTGGAAATGCACGTGGAAGGCGTCTGTACGTGTGAAGTAAAACATAACATGGAACTCATAAATGCTTCAGTAATGAATTAATTACACCTTCCATCTCTCAATTATTAAAACTTTTATTTTTTTATTTCTATTATGATTGTTAAATATTATCAATTATGGGCTTCTCATTAATGTGCCATTGCCCATTTCTCAGACTCTGCCGACACTTTTTCAAAGAGAGAGAGAGAGAGAAGGAATTTTTATTTAAAACTCAGAAAATTCCATCATGTTTTCCTTACAGTCTTTATTACACTAATAATAATAATAAATAATAGCAAAATGGTCCTTGAAAATGGGAAATATTGTCTACCAATTTCACAACATTTCCTAAACCTCCGCTACCACAAATCCCCCAATTTAAGTGGACATCAACTAAATCTCAATCAAACATACACATTTTTATTAATTTTCCAACTACTTTTTTTTTAATTTTTTTATTATATATATATATATATTGTACTAGTGTCACATATGGGAGATTCCCAACTCTTGATGCTTATTTATAACTGTACGGTTGAATTTCACTTTCCTCCCCCCCAACTATGTGCATTTTTGCATTTTCGCCTATTAAATTATAAAAATATATGTATTTTGTTTTCTTCAGCTGAGAAGTGCTTTTTTTGACTTTATTTGTATTTATAAAAGATTTTTTAGAAATATTACGAGAAGGGTTATTTTGATCCTTTATCAAGAAAACAGGTATTAACGAGTTGCAAGATTATATATGGAGTTGACGTCTATTTATCATTGAAAATTGAATAAAATTGGTGATACGTACACCTCATATTATCATTTTATAGATTTAAAATTATTCTTTCTAGACCATATATTTTTTCTAAAAATGATGATCTCGTTACAACTATTGAGAATGAAAACAATATGTTTTGATAAGTTTTTAAATCATACTTTGAGTTTAAATTCACTTATCAAATAAAAAAAATTAGTTTAGTTTAAATTATTCATTTAAACCAACAATTTTAAAGTTTCAATATTCTCTCAAAGAAACGAATCAAAGAAATAACTAGTGTTCTCTTAATTTAAGTGAACAAAGTATAGATTTTCATAACTTGAGGGGTCAAAACATCAAACATATAATCAAGTGTAGCAAAGTGAAATTTACCCTTGTTTCAATACTTTGGGGACTCGTTCATTATTTTGCCACCCTATAAGCTCTTCTAGGCTATGTACATACTCTACTCCTACATCATCTTTGGTTCGTTGCTTTTACTATGAATTTATTTTATTAATTTAATTGTATAATATTTTAATTTACCGAACTTGTTTGACTTTGATGTCAATTTATATATATATATATATATATATATATATATATATATTAGCTGGTCTAATCGGTGGAGGTCATGTATAATAGGGGTAAATGTGAGATAAAAAAAACTTAGAGGACCACATGTTGAATTATTAAAAGTGTTTGGGCAAGCTTCACTGGCAGCAGTCGCTATGGGTTTAGCACATGGTGCTACGCTGGGTCCGACGTCGATGAAATTTAGGAATACTTAAAATAAGTGGAAGTTAGTACGAGTTTGTCTAGAGAAAATAACTTAGGCTGCGGTGAGTTCAAATATACAGCAGAGAGTCAACCATTAGAATCAAATCACTGCACGATGCAATATCCTAGGAAGTAAATGAGGTGGAACATGGGATTATTGTTATAATATTATGGAGTTTTAGCTACTTTTTTCAGGCATATAGACAAATAATTATTTGGAAAAGCGTTTCTTGCAGTTTATGTTTATTCGGGGATGTTAGTAGTATGATTGGTGATGAGATGGATACGTAATTACAAGACAAGATACAGTTAGAACAACATTGAGAAGGCTTTGATAATAGCTCTTTGATGTTTTAATTAGATAGGTTGTGAAAATGTTAGGACAACCAAAGGGATATAAAGGGTAATTATTTAAAATTTTGACGGTAATCACAAATGTGAAAATAATTGAATGATTGTGGTGAGTTCACATACTTTAAAATTTTGAATGTAAGGAGTTAAGATGGTGTCAATCTTACCTGTATGGATACTTGTTGGACTTAAAATAAAAAAGGGGTAAAATAAGCGTGACATTAAATATGGGTGTACAAATTGATTGATTGAGGTAGGTGGTGAAGAAGACATTACAGAATAAGTGCAGGATTTCTTGGTAGAAGATGAGGATACTCAGTTATATCTCACTTCACAGTTTGATGTCATTTTTGCAGAAGCATGTAATTAAGAGAGGTCGCCCTTCGTCTTGTCAACCGCATTCACATGTCCCATACCAACTCAAAATATTATGAAACTTGATACCAAAATCACACAACATATTATCAAATATTATTTTTGGGTCAATTATTCATAACTTAAGCGCTCAATATATTATATGAATATATGCAACCCAATACCAATTTCTAATACAAGATCTAAATAGGAATTTACGGGAGCAAATTTAGGTGGGGAAAAGGAAAAAGTGAGGGAGGGGCAAATATGGAAGCATGGAGCCAGCTGAGGTAGGTAAAAACTAAAAAAGAAAAGAACAAGGGTGGGAAATGATGAAGAAATCACATGGGCGGGCCAACTTTAATTTACTCTGCCAACTCGTGCATATGGTGCAATCATACACTCAAAATTTTGCCCTAAACGAGGCAAGGGCAAAACTCATCTCTTCAACCAAACCCCACCAAGGCCCACATTATTTTATGCAAAAATGAACAAACGGATGGGTTTTGGTCCAAGTCCAAGTCCAAGTCCCAGCACCAAAAAGGCGGTTTCAAAGAGAAAACTATTCCAAAAAGTAGCAATGAGCAGTGGGAAAAGCAGCCACCACCATATTATTAAAGCAATTTCCAACTAGCCCTCTTACATGCTGCACCACAAGTTTTTCCTAAAATATTCCCAAGTAACATATGATAAGATTCCTGTTGCCAGCATAAAATTCACCATGGATGCTCAAAACAACTATTACTTCAAAGCACTAGCATATATATGAATATATATATATATATATAAATATATATACAATTTACAGAGCTAACAAAAAACTGATATTTGTAAACATTACATAAATAATTCAAGTAACTCATGGGATATTTTCCAGTTTACAAGGTTTTCTACCCAGCAGGTGAAGACAACTGCTGCTACTTGCAACCATAAGAGTTGGTTCACTTGCTAACTTGGCCTCCTCTCCCTAGAAGCTACAGAGGAATTCCCTTCTCCTTCCCAAGGAAAGGGAGACTTCAAAACACTAGACAAACAACTAAGACACGGAAATGACACACAAGAACCGATGGATGTACTAAAACCCAACCAATTAGCAGTAGTTCCCTTCTAACTGCCAAAGCCGTGTATATTAGGTTGGGAAAAGGTTAGTCAAATGAAAATGAGAAAAATCTCAATGGTTTTGCCAGTACTAATACTAAAGCTTCACCACCCTTCCCCATCAAACAGAGGTAAACTGAAAACTAAGCCTCCATTTGCCCAAACCCGTAGCCAGAAAAAACGAGCTCCAACACCCACTAGTTGGATTCTGCTATAGGAGTATGTTCAATGAGGCTCGGCAAGAACCTGTATATGATTATGCTCTATAACAGAGACTAATGGAGACGTGACAACTATAATGAAATTTCTCAATAGACTGAGACTATATGTTATTTCTATGTGTTAGTAAAGCTAGAAACTGCCTAACCATATGAACATTTGCCAGAAGTTGATCCTACTTGGTCAGATTTCAACCTTCCATACTACGTTGTCAATGCTGCTAGTATGAGAGTTCTCCAGCGCTGCAACTTTTGCACGATGCGCTGCAAGGGCAATTCCTGATTTTCCTCTTTCCTCCCGTGGAAATTCACAAGTTTCACTGATGGAACCTGATCTCAAGTCTGCCGGTGGAATAAAACAGTCAAGTGACAGACCTGGAACATTGAATGCAACCTCTTCAATTGTCCAGGCTTCTTCCATCCTGGTCTTTGTATGGCTCATTGCCATCTCTCCAAATCGGAAAAGGGTCACGACAGATCGTCCAGAGTGAGCAATCATAATTCCTTCAACAGGCCGATAATCATCCAAGAAGGAGTTGATAGTAGTTTCCCAGTAAACGGCATCCCCACCATTAGAATGGATGCGGGTAAGATGTGAATCCTCCATGTGAACAAGAAGCCCGGTCTTCTGGCTGAAGTAACCAAACAGTACATGCCTTATGATTTCTGCTGGTCCTTCACTCCGGGCTTTCAATGTCTGAGGGTCAGCAGCAAGCTTCAGAATGAAGCAGTCTTCTCCATTGATATTTTTCTCTCCAATGCAAATGGAGTCAGCAAACATACTAGCCGTGGTTCTCGGATCAAGTCCCTGAAATCATACACCAGAATTTCCATGAGATCAGAAGGCTGGAATAACAAAAACCAATAAAAATAAAACGAACATATAAAATTTGATCAAATCTTCACCTGAAGGGCTCGGCGCAGGGGCCTAACTGGTCCCTTGGCAGTGTGTGCCCCGAGCCATGGTGTGTGCCTCCACACTAGCTTGCCATTGCAGCCGGCATGAACTTTGCTTCCTCCAACAGCAAGCTCCACATACCACATGTCAGGATTCATCTGCCACAAGACAAATCCACCGGATTCAGCAGCTCTAGCAGCATTCCTGTTCTTCACCACTTTTGTTGCAGTTTCAAACTCGGAAGCTACCATCTTCAACTTTCCCATTGCATAAGCATTCTTAACGGCGTTCTGGACTTTTTGCCCTCCGGAAGCAGCAGTATACTGTTGCAATATGTACTGGGCCGACGAAGTTTCCTACAACATTGCAAAAACCTTGTAACACCAAGTAGTGGGAATTTTCTTCTTGAGTAACAGCATGGTATGAATGCTAAAGAACAGTTTTGGGTGTTTCAAATTAAGACAGCAGATAGCGTCATCCAGAAGTTTTCTATTCTTCAAGCATGAGAGTCAAAGATTTTGCACCCATGTTTAAAAGTCTAGTCCAAGACTCAACATCAGCGCTCTCTATATAGACAATTAGTATATTATATTTTTCAGTAAGAGACAAAGATCGTTAGAACCGATTCAATTTCAAAACAAATCTCAAATCTACATCACTTCTTCATCATCAAACAGAAGAACGAACCTAAAAAGAAATTGAACTCTCACTCGTGGTTAAACTTAAACTACCTTTTTACAGAACTATTAATTCAATTCTAATCCACATCTCCGTCAGAAAAATCCTTTACAAACAAAGTACAGTAACAAAGAAACAGAAGTTTACATAAGTAGATATCTGCTCGCACAGAAATAGTAATACGTACAATGGGCGTGTCCTTTATACTGAGATGAGGCAAAGGGTCAGTGGTGCAAACGTGCACCGGCGCCAGTGGCGCACCCATTACTCCAAGCAGCAGCCTCAGATCGGACCTCTTGCTGCCGCAACCATTCTCATTCACGACCACCGACGGGGTTCGAGTCAGTTGCCCTCGAACCCACTGCCCAAGGCCCGAACCCACCCGCTTCGACTCTCCGATTTCCTCGCCATCGGGATCCGGACCCTCCATTAAAGGCGTCAGCGTCTCCCCAACCGGTCTCAGGCTGCCCGATCTTGCAATCAACAACCCAGAGTTACTGGTACTGACCTTCTTCCTCCGGAGCAAACCCGACATGGGCGACGCGCTCCGTCCCGGACTCTTCGCTCGTGACCTTGCTGGAGACAAGCCACGTACCACTTCCTCCTTCAATGCCGAGAAAAACCCTTGTTTCCTCTCCATCTTTCTCGTCGCAACTTAATATAAACACAGATATATATATGTATATATCACAACCCAGTATATATAACAAAAACAATCACGCAGAAGACTGTACCTCTGCAGCGCTAGACACAGAACGGGGATTACATGATAGGACTAGTACCATTTTTCATGAGATCCTTCTGTTAATACACGAACAAAATTCTCAATTAGACAGAGTTTGCAGCGTGTTATAGTAGTTAGAGAAACGGGGGGAAGGAGCGCAAAGCAGAAGTGAGGGAAAATGGTTTGAGAAGAAGGTGGCGTTATTTAGAGAGAGCAGCAGAGCAGCGTGAAAGCGACTCGGGGGAGAGAGAAAATGAGAGGCAGTGTGGCTGCTGCTGCTGTGATAGATAGGGGTGAGGCGAGTGGGTCTCACGCTCAGGAGGGGTCAAAATGCAAATATCATATGTTTCAGGGGGTGATGCCCTATTCTGTTCTGTATAGCGTCTGAACGTTGCAGTAGGATACTGCAAGCAATTTCGCTTCGCACGGAGGGTAAAAATGTAAATAAACAAAATATTCCGTTACAATCAGTAATCAATGCTTGAATGCGTTTCCACCAAACATCATTACACACACAGTACATACATTCATAACATTTTCAAGTCTATAAAGTAGCTGAAATCAAATTACTATAATACTGCACCAATACTATCTATCTATATGTTAGAAGAATCAAATTATAAATTTTAACCAATTTCGCATACATCACTATACATACTTAAGTAATATATAATTAAATTTAAATTCATGATCTCATATTTATAAGATTCCAAATCGAGATCTCATTTATAAATCTATTTATTTTTTTATTAAAAAAAAAATTATTTTCCGATTTGCTGTCGACCACTATGAAGAGAGCTGAACAAGCTTAGAACACATTCTGAAATCTCCATGAGAGTATGTAATGTAAAGACTCGTGAATACTTGTATAATACGAGGAACTAAGATATGTTCACCACATACGATGCAAAAACTTCCTGTTTTCATGGGCCCAAATACTTTGATTAATTACTTCTGACTACTAATTTAACAACCCATTCCATCGTGGCCCGAAACCGACAAATTTTATGGTTTTTTTTCTTTTCTTTTTTCAATTAAATACCAGAATATTAAATGGTGTGAACCATATTTGTGCAACATTGTTTCAGATGGGCTGACATAATATGATTCACATTGTTTGAGATTAATTTATGGAATAAAAATGAGGTATTTTGTTGTGTAATTGCTTTCTTCTTTCTAAGGTAAGCGATCAATTATATTTTTCAATGCACTAAAACACTGAAAATTGATTAAGTGCGTCATAAATTCAAAAAATTGCATAGAAATCTAACGGCTACACAACAAATGTAAAATCTTATATACGGAACACAAACAGAAAAATCTTCTAATAAGAAAAGGGCCTCTTTACATTTAGGTATAACTTTGAATTGTGTCATTTATCTAATCGTGTAAACTATTTTCTTTTTGTGATATCGGCTCAGTTCGATCCTACAAGCTCAAAACAAACCTTGATTGGGCTTGATATGAAATCAGACCACATGTGATCTGATTGAGAAATCCATAAAGTATTCAATATTTTTACTATTTAAACTTTTTCGTTCATCACTCAATCTAATCAAGTAAACAACTTATAATTTTTATTAATTTATCAAATCCTATAACAAATCGATTTGAGTCCTATCAACCATTTATCCAAACTACGAAAGTGAAAAAGCTCAAAGTGAATCGTTTTAAAATTTCAATCTAATGAGATTTTAGTATTAGATTAAAAAAAGGAGTTAGTACATACAATTTAATATAGGATCCTTTACATGTATTTTGTTGATGTAAATATATGTTTTGTCGTAATTATTGATTGTACCAAGTAATTTAATAATCCTGCACGGGAGTTTCTGATGACTCCCAACTCAATGTTTGGCATTATAAGGCACATTTAGCAGTATACTATGTAGGGGATGGTGCTGGTGCTGAGTCATAATTTATACCGTTGTGTCAACTGGAGTTTGTTGCGGAGAGAAGAAATGAGTTGGGTTGGGTGGGTGTATTCTCGTGTGTGGATTTCTGTTTGAGATTTGAAGGTGGTTATGTTATGGGCTGAACATCATACGATGTATATGAGGAAGCATTCACATGTTCCGCCGTTTGTACTTTTGTTATTGTCCGCAGTTTCCCACCATCTCTTTCCTTTGTCTATTACTGCAAACTCGCGCTAACAAGAAAATCCTATTAGATGCAGAGGGGACGTGATATGATTCTGATACTTTCAACTAATTAAAAAATAACACTTCACATGTAATTATAAGAAACTTGGGGGACGGATGTGCAATTAAACCACGTTAATCAACATCTTGCATCAAACCTACCAACACAAAATATATACCAGTAAGTAAATGTAATGATTTTAATTAAAATCTTTCTCGTGCAAGAATATTTGATAGCAATTTTTAGACAAAAACAAATTGTCATACTTACCTATTTTTTATTTTCCTCACACAAATTACGTAACAAAATTTTTAATTAAAGAGTTCGGACAGACTAACATTATATATATATACAAGTGACCTTTTTCCATTTAGCGGGGGGCAGCAATCGTGAGTGGCCTTGCCCGTGTCCATATGTTTCAAATATAGGAATATGAACGAAACAAAGGTGCCAATGTGTCGGAACTAAAGAATAAAGTGGAAATATCTATCTATGAAGAAGAGCATGCGAAAAGCGATAATTCAAGACTTTTTGCTTATAATTTCCAATTTCAGATAAACATCACTTCTTCCATTCATGTGCATGCAACTCATCCTATTCACCAATCATCTATTCATTCGGTCATTGGTTAAGGTTATAACCGAGGTCCCATAAATAATTTTAAGTATCATTGAGCGTGTGTTTGTCATCTCATTTTCTGTGAGTTCTTATCTAATTTTATGTAAGTTATTGTAATTTATTACTAGTTTTAGTCATATTAATATATTAATTAAATTGATATAATTCATTACTGTTTTTAGTCATATTGATCAATTCAATCGAATTGATGTATTACTAAAAAAAAATCACCCTATTGGCGGTTTTAATGAACAGTACCACTATTTGATTTTCGTCTTAATTTTTTTTATTTAAATTAAATATAATCGAATCGAATAATTATACAGTGAGTTTAATATATGGTTGGATCGTACATTTTGTGTGACTGATTGATTTAATAAGTGGGGCAATAATTATTTGACATGAGTTGTGCAGGTGCGTCAGTGTATCAATTTAAAATGGTTTGCGTGCAACACATTTAATTTTTATTATTTTTAAATTGTATTATTCAAATTACTTGAATTTTTTAAATTTTTTGAAAACTTTATATGATTTATTTTTCACGGCAGTGATTATTCACTGATGATATCAAATCAATACTTTACAGTTTACAATGGATATTACTTTTTGAAAAGAAAATTTTCATTTAAAAAAAATTAAATCTTAATTTTACAACTTCTTGAAAAAGAAATGGTAATCTTCATTTTGGGTCCGGAAAATATTAATCATGACAGGTTTTTTTTTTTTTTCTTGAGTTACTATAATATTTGAATGTGTGAAAAATACTGACATCGGCTATATAAATTCATTATTCGATTTCTTTTTATATTTGTAAATAGTTTTTTAATTTTCTTTATAAAAAAAATGAAAAACAATAGTTTTAATTTAATTGTCTTATTACATCATATCCTTTTCCAAGCTGGATTAGATTAAATCAGGAAAGGGGGAGACAAGAAAGGGTACTATAACTTATTGTTACTTCAAAAACAAGGGATCCCCCCATGGGATTTTAGCTATAATCATTTTATTTTTTTATTATATGTGAAAAAGCATATATAGACATCCTTGTAATAAATTATGTTACAAGTAGTCAAGTACAATGATATATGTACTCTAAACCCCTTCAAAACACACTAATTGGTTCAAGGGTCCATTTCATATACTAAATTTTCAAGGTTAATTTTATTTTTTTAATTATTAGAATAAAAATATATTTAAGAATTAATGTGGATTCACTATTTTTTTTTTCCCAAAACGTTATTACGAATCTATCTATTTTTCTCTTAAGCTTCTATTGCTGTGATTAATCAATCAGTGAAAATCGTTGAGATCATTAACCCATCCGATTGTTTAATTGGGTAAAAAAACTGTAGGAAAAATTGACATAAATAAAATTAATAACGTGAAAAATCCCGTACACTGCATATATAATAATTTTTGTGACACATTAATATTATCTTCAACTAGATGCCCCAAAACTTTCAGTAATTATAAAAACAACCCAATGAGGATCATCCTCATCAAACTGCAAAGGCATAAAGCTCACAGCTAAAAAGCTGCCTCCACCTCAGCGCCATCTGATATGGGGATAATCTCAAATGTGCGTTTCTTCCTTCGCGCCCCCAACAAGCTTCTTGCTTTACGCGGCTCAGCACATGCACCGCTCACCCACTAGCCACACACACTACACGTACATGCTGCTAGTGCTTTGCATGAGCCCCGTCGCTGTCTCTAAGCCCGCAAAATATCGTTTTCATGACCAGTATTGGATGGAAGATCAGTTTTGACGTGCGTAATTTACCCTTAGATACGCATATGTTAAATCCGTAAAAAGTTGCATGTGTTTAGGACATGCAGTTCAGGTATTCATAAATTATCATAATTGTATAATTTCATGTGAATTATAAATTATTATAGGATGATCATGATGAGTCCATACATATTAGAGTTTGGTCGGCAAAATAGGATTAAGTCGGAACGGCTTAGATAAAAAAAAAAGACACAAATCTTGAAGTATGTCTTAGTTAATGTCATAGTCGGCGATATTTAGTTTGTTCACGGCCCTCAAATGATATTGTCCCACGTCAAGTTTGTTACAAATTTCTTTTTATTTTAAAGTGAGGCGCTTAGTAATTAATACCGCAATCGTAAGTGACGAATTAAACTTCTTTATCTTAATTTATTTTTTGGGCTGAGTGCAGTTATGAATGCAATTGTATATGCCTCAACCGTCAACACTTGTCGATTAATAACCCGTTATTATCTGCACTGTCTATTTCTCCTTTACTAATTAATTGAAGATCATTGATTTTAGACAACGATATTTGCAGCTTTTTTGAATTGACAATATTACCTCTAATCATGATAGATCGAATTATGGGTGTACGATGAATCGAATTTTCAATCAATAAACTGATAAAAATTGAACCTGAATTCAAGTTTGAACCCAAATTGAAAATAAATAAAAATTAGTTTGAAGCAAGCGGAAATAGGAATCTTCTTATGCACATCCTAGAACGATGTAAGCTGATTATAGGGCGACATTTTCATCGAGTATTCACATAAAATTCCTTCAAAATCCTGCTCTAATACTTTTCTATTATAAATCCATAATAGAAAGAAGGAGACAAGGGCGCAGCGAGGTGAGGTTGGTGCTTTTACTCAGCAACTTTTTGACCTAGAAAAAGAGTTATGGATACGCTATTGAGGAAAAAAGCAAAAATCTCAACTTGTTCTTTTTTCTTTGCTTTTTAATCCAAGTGGGGGAGTGGATGAGAGTTGTGTAATAAAGAAAAATCCAACACATATAGGGGAGTATGATGGGGTGGGGTGGTATTCATATGCAACATCCACCTGTAAAGCCCCCTCCCTGCATTCTCCTCTCTACCGCCTGTTTTCCTATACTTATCCCAGAAGCAACAAGCAACCCCCACCTCCCCCTCTCAGCTTCATTAACTTTTCAATGACAAGGTATAAATTTTAATATATGACTGGCTGTCACGCTCTTTCTTCGTATGTATATATGATAAATAATATTTTACATTTTAAAGTTATGAATTAAAAAAATATATATTTTTTCTAATATATTATATTTCTAAAAAAAATCAATTTAGGGGTATTATTGGCATAACAATAAAATTGATATTGCACTGTTATAACTGCCATTTATGAGAGAAAAAAGGTCATTTCTTTTTGTATAGTATAAATTTAATAAATAATATTTGACGTTTTAAAATTATGAACGAAATATATATATATATATATATATATAAATCAATATAATATATTTCTAAAAAAAGAAACCAAAAAAAAAAAAGAAGCCAACTTAAGGGTATTATTTGCATAACAATAAAATTGGCGTTGCAGTGTCATAATCGCCATTTATGAGAGGAAAAAAGTATTTTCTTTTTATATAGTTAAAATGAAGTATGATTAGCGTATTATCTATACTATTATATAGAGAAGGGGACTTATTTACAGTATATAAAAAAGAAAAAGGCATTTTTCTCTTATAAATGACGATTATGAAACCAAAATACCAATTTTGTTGTTATGCCAATAATACCCCTAAGTTGATTCTTTTTTTTTTCTTTGTTGCTTTCTTTCTTTCTTTTTTCCTTTTTTAGAAATACGAGTATCGGTTTTTGTATATATTTTTTTCTTCATAACATATTTTAAATATAAAATATTATTTATTATATACATGCAGTGCGGTATATCACGAAGGCTAGTGGATACAAAGGGGTGGTTTTGATACCACTCACACCAAAAAATTGAGTTTCACTAAAATACCCTTATAGCTAATTCAAGTTTATCTACTCTCTTTATCCACAACCCCTTCAGAATTATTATAATACCACTACACCAAATTATTATAATACCAAAAATACCACTACATCAAATTATTATAATACCAAAAATGCCACTACACCAAATGATTATAGTACAAAAATATCCTTCAATTTCCCAACTCATGTTAAATTAACCACTCAATCAAGTTCCTTTAAAAAATTAATTCTATGCAATTACTGGATTCAAAAATTAAATTTACTCACATTTTATTTAAATCTATTGTTAATTGAAATTGAAATAATACAATAGTATTTGTTATTGTTTGTACATATAATTATTGTTATCAATATAACATATACCGTATAAAGTGTCAATTTTTAATTTAATTGCATTAAAAGAAAGTTACCAAATAGTTTTCGCGTGTGGGTTTGTAAGGCAATGACAAATTTCATAAAGAAACAATTATGAACTTTAATAGAATAAAAGCATTACTAAAAATTATGGGCGCTGATAGTGCGTGCCACCGTGTCTAGTTATTACAAATTGAAGGACTGTGTAAGTGGTTAAGCCCATCTCAATGGATGGGCTGTATTTAGCAACATAGGGTCAGTGGGTTTTCATTTAGCTCTTATGGTTTATATGTGGTTAGGTTAAGATCAGCCCATCCAAGGCCCAATGGGCTGCCCACCACAGATAATCAGTTTGTAGGGCTAAGTAAGGTGTGATGGAGTGATTATATCCAGTTATTAATTTATCTTATTCCACACTTTATCAAACTGAGTGAATACCAATAAAAATTATTAATTTATTATATACCATATTTTATTCAATTTGGTCCGACCAATCATTTATTACCACATAAATTTTATAGATTGTACAACCGAATTAATATTTATTATTAATTATTTTAAATTTGAATCCAGCTTTTTTAAAAATAAAGGGAGAAGAAATCATTTTCATTTTTAAAAAAAAGAGACTGAAAAAAATTAATATATGCAAAAATAGGTACACGTACACTAATTATTGCAATGTGGGCCATGCGGCCCAAAAGTGCGAACACAGGGCCCAAAGAAGATTCCCAAAACGAGAGATTAATTACTGAATGAAGAAAAAACAGAAAAGTTCCTCCAGGAACGAAATAGTTCGTAATATTTATTTCTCTGTGATAATCTGAAAGACGTTTTGATTTTCGCCTGAAAGAAAGCGCCAAGCATCGCCATGGCTACAGACATCGGCACCTTGGAGAAGAGGTTAGTATTTATCCCAAATTTGCGTTGGATTTCAATTAATAGTTGATTTCGAGAGAAGGTTGTAGATGTATTTTTTGTTTGTTGGGTTATTTGATGAATTATGCATTCGTGGGAGAGTAAAATTTCTATTATTCTACTTTTGGCAGTTCGTTTTGCTGCTCTTTTTTCCTTGATTGAGTGTTCTTGGCAGGCTGAATTTTTGAAATGAGAAGTTGGCAGCTCACAAATTCTTACTCTGTTTTTTTGGGGAAAAAGAATCATATCTTATGGTTTGTATAATGACACAAGATTCGGCCTTTGGATGCATATCTGTCAGCATTTGACTAAAGGTTATTGATGATAATTAGTTGATGACATGAGATAAATCTTATCTTGAGCAATCAGATTATAATGAAAGATTCATCTT
Source organism: Sesamum indicum (assembly GCF_000512975.1). NCBI lineage: Eukaryota > Viridiplantae > Streptophyta > Magnoliopsida > Lamiales > Pedaliaceae > Sesamum > Sesamum indicum. Next base: position 19,286,753 of record NC_026152.1, read on the forward strand.
AGAGTTAGACTACTATGGTTCTTTCTTAGGCTACCCAACCACCATGTCTGGAGCTTGATACATGGAGTTGTTCAATTGGTTGAATAATTGGGAAAAAAACCCTTAAGTTTCTGAGTTTTCCTTCTCCTACTTCTGCAGTGTTGAAAATTTGGGGTTATGACGATTTTAAGACGTGGGATTATTTCACAAGGGACTTTCCACATGAACTTTCAGACAGCTCTAGGTTTATGTGAGATAATCTTAAATTTAGATGTACTCCACTTGTACTTCATAAGCTTGTTTGTATGCCCAGAAATATTATGTCTGCTGCATGATGCAGAACTTTCTGCATTTAACTGATATCCAATGATTCTTCTTGTTTATTTCGAGTGTTTTTACAAAAAGCCATGGCTTATCTCTGATATAGAAATACTCCAGTTAGATTAGTCATACTCTGGCGCCATTTTCAGGTTCTTTGATGCTTGCAAGAGGCAGGGAATTATACCAAATAAGGCAATCGTGGCAGCACTGTTCAAGGTTTCACATGATTCTGACGATCTTTTCTTTGTTAAAATTGGTTCCTCACGAAATTTGATCTATCAACATTACAAGTAAGATGGACTTCTAGCAAAATGTAAGTTATAGGTGTTTAGGAGTTTCTATAGCTTCAACTGGTGCAAGGTATGCTGTTTTAGAACACCAGAGGATTTACAAGTAACTTTTGCTTCGTTGAACTGGTACCTTTTATATTTATGCAAACTATGCTACTTGTTCGAATATATGTTGACTAAATGGATAGAATGGGGGTATGGGATGTGGAAATTGGCAACTTTTTGAAAGAAAAATCTTGGCCCGGTCCCCTCAACCATTGCAACAAATGTGGTACATGTTGGTGAAAATTGAATAGCATATAACCTGCTGTCATATGCATACTAAAATTATGGTACTGGCATGTGAATTGCATTCCGGAAAAGTTTCCTTCTTGTTTTGGCATTTATATGGAATGGTCATTTTCTCCGTGTGTATCTATATATAATTTACATGTTGTGTTCTGTTAATGGAAATATTCTTGTGCTTCTCTAAAGATATCTGTTGTCTGGAACTTTATTAATCTTTTTATTTTAATCTCATATGTGGATGGAATTTAATCATTAAGTACCTCAAATGTTTGACCTTGTGAAATGAATGACGTCATTTTTGCTTATTAACTCTATTGCTATCTATATCTGTTGATGGTAACCTATAACTGCATTTCATTGGTCATGCTTTTTCTGATACAGGCTAAGATCAAGAAAGCCCGACATGAGATATCTACCCTCATGGTTTCAATGGATGATTTGAAAGATGTTGATCTCTACCCACTTCTTGATCTGTTGAAGGAAATTGATTCTTCCGAGATTGATGCAGTCGACATAGTAAATAGATCTTCATGTGTACTCAGTGGAGAGCATGTTTCAGCAGTGCTGCGTGCTGTCAACAAAAAGCTTCGAGTAGTTGATATCTGTGACATCTCATTTGGGAAGGATTTCTTGCTGTATGTAGTCGTGCCTTTTAACTTTTTCCTTATTAATCTCGTACCTGAATATATTTTGATTGCAGACTGCCATTGAAATGCCTTAATTTGTTGTCCTTGCATCATTTTGGTTGAAAAGTCTAGATTCCTTTGGAGAGTCTGTGCTGGCTTTTATTTGGGATGACTTGTTTTAGCGGCAAGCCTGTCTCTTCAATGAGTATTATTGTCTGCAGATGTACTATTTTACTGCTCTGTTAAGTGAGATGTCCATTAGTTTCCCCAAAAGGTTAGACAGGAAAATCTGGAGTGTTAGTTGTGATCTTTGCCCTTCTGTATTTAATTGTGAGATTGGAAGGCTCTTTGGCTTTATTCTCATTGCGCCTAGTTATTGTATTTATTCCATACCCTTGTCTATGCTGTGACGTTATCAGAGAAAATGCAGTGCAGCCCTTCATAATATTTTAATTTATGACGTAAAAGTTCACCCCTCTTTGTCATATAGCCTATATGTATTTGTGTATTTCACTCACACACACACACATTGACACATAGACAGCGACACAATTCTGTGTCCCATTCCCAGTGCTTTTGCTACATACATGAGTTTATTGCTCAAATTTTTTAACTCACAACAAGATCTTTCCTTCAGGGATCTTGCTCAACAAGGCTTAGCATGTGAAGTCCTAAATCTAAGGTCATCCCATTTCCGAAAGCTCAGTATGGTTGGCAAATATGTGCGCATGCATACACTTAACCTGGATTTCAGTGCTTCACTCACTAGTTTTCGGGAGGATTGTTTTTCCTGCATGCCAAATTTAAGATTCCTTTCATTATGTGAAACAAGAATCACAAACCTGTGGACAACTAGTGCAGCATTATCCAAGCTTCCTTCGCTGGTTGAACTTAGATTTCAAAATTGCTTATATTGTACTGAAGTGGGCTATTCCTCTGCATCATCTGGAAATAAAGCCAGTGAAGGCATTGGTTCAGGTTGTTCGGACCTTGGCCTTTACATAGAATTACCTTCTCCCAGTGATGAAATTTTTCCACATTTGCAGCTAAATATAGATGATGAGGATATGAATGATTATGATATAGTACAGGATGTTAGAAGCACAAATGAGGATTCTTCAGATGACAGTGAAGTTGACTTCTCGAGTCACCATCAGGATTTTGGTTCAACCGAACTCTTGCCTGATATACCTCTTGGTTGGCATGAGCTGGCTGATTTACAGAATGAGGTATTGAAAGTTCCATGTTTCGCATAATTAGAGCAAAGATTTAAAATTCTGCTCTTTGTTCCTGTATTTATATATTTATTCTCGGAGAGGAGGTTAACAGATTCAATAGCCTAATTTATACTAAATCCTCTTGCTTCGGGGTTAGGGAGTATGGTTTTAGCACCAAATACACTTGCTATCTATTTGGTGCTCTTCCAGCCTTTGTTAATTCATAAAGCTTTTTTTCTGCATAACATAAGATGATGATTTAGAAACTAATATTGCTTTAGCCATTGTGAGTTCTCACTTCAGAATATTTCATTTCTTGGAGTATATAGCCCTCAGTAGGAAGGAGGGGATATTTGAAAACCTCGTAATCAACACTTATGTGTCAGAACAGATATCTTTTGGAGCACTGGACATGCAAGACGAAGACTCATTCTATTCCGAATCGACCCACTTGTGTACTGTGGCTTCTGTTGCCCCAAGAAAATACATTTCGCGTCATCCGTCTCCGATATGTTATGAGAAACATTATAGAGATTACATGATTGCTTCACTACCGAGCCTTAAAGTTCTTGATAACTTGCCAATTGGAA
>NC_026152.1:19290092-19296104 GCF_000512975.1 Sesamum indicum
TAACCAGCCAATTGGAAAGGTTGTCAGCGAAAGAGCCAGTGATACCTTCAGGCGTCATTTTGAATACCTTCCATACAACAGGAATGATAAAGAGAGTGTGGTTAGTATATTGCAGAAACGTGAGACCAGAGCAAACCTCCCCTGTAGTCGTGCATCAAGGAAAAACTTTTCTTCTTTACCAAGAAAATCTCAGTACTTCTATTCCAGGTCATTGTCTGCTGCCAAAATGGGATGTTCTGCATGGCCTAAATTACACCCTCTTCCTATTACGGGTACTGCACTGAGAGATGAAAAAAGAAACTTTCGTCCAAGACAGTTTGAGTACCATCCATCAGACTCAAGCCTCATGGTTTTTGGGACATTGGATGGTGAAGTTGTTGTTATAAACCATGAGAGTGGGCAAATTGTTAGTTATATTCCATCACTTGGAGCTATGAATAGCATCCTGGGATTATGCTGGCTGAGAAAGTATCCATCTAAGGTACGTCACAACTTTATGTTCCCGAAACTTAACTGTTTAATTGCTTCATGGTCAAGCTACAGTTAACAGCTAATTGACTTTAAATGCCACTGGATCTAAATTCTTGACTGATATTCTTTGTAATCACTTGTGAGTCATTTGCATCATAATTAAACTGCGGGTGGCGGGTGCTATGCGGTCCATGTGCTTGAAAGCAAGGATGCATGAACTGTAATTCCTAATCTTCATTACAATTTAGCATCCAATGGTACTATCAGATAAAATACACTGTATAATTTTAAATTTTATCCGAAATTTTCAGCAGTATATAGAGTAAAATCTGATGAGTTATGCCTATAGTTCTTGTTACGCTCCATTTGATTTCCTAATGCAAAGTAATCCTAGTGTCTGAATTTGTCTTGTTTCGGCATCAACCCTTTTCAAAAGTCCCTGAAGCCTGTCATAAATACATGTGAAACCTTAGTTGTCCTGGTCAATACCCTTTTTGTATGGTTTGAAAATTTTCCTTATTTTGTGTTGTCATTATGACATAGTATGATCTACAACTGGGAAATCTTTATATGGTGATACTTTTTCTGCTAAATATCCTTGATCAGAAATTTTGGCTGGCTGCAAACTGAATCCATGTTTGAAGTGTCCATATTTCTAATTTTGTTCCCTTCTTACCCTAATAAATTGCTTCATTTCAGCTCATTGCTGGTTCTGACAATGGATCGCTTAGATTGTACGACATACAACATATACCTACAACAAATAGAAGACTGTATCACAGTTTTGGTTCTGTCACCTTTGATGAGTTTGACCAGTTGACATCTGTTCATGTCAACTCAACAGATGAACTATTTCTTGCAAGTGGATACTCAAAAAATGTTGCTTTATATGATATTAACAGTGGGAGACGTTTGCAAGTTTTTGCTGATATGCATCGAGAGCATATCAATGTAGTCAAGTTTTCAAACCACTCCCCATCTCTTTTTGCCACTTCATCTTTTGATCAGGACGTTAAGATGTGGGATATAAGACAAAAGCCAAACCAACCTTGTTATACTGCTTCAAGCTGCCGAGGGAATGTGATGGTCTGCTTTTCCCCAGATGATCATTATCTTCTTGTTTCAGCTGTTGATAATGAGGTAATTTTCACATTTTCTACCAGAGGAATTGGAGTTTCTTTTGAACTTGATGCCTTTATTCTTACGGTAAGGTTGCATGCAATTTTAAAGAGACAAGGATTGAAGTGTATAGTTCTTGTTTGCTACTGGATTATTCTGCAAATGGATTGACAATCATTCAGTTTGATGGCATAATTAGGTGAAGCATTAAGGATCATGCCATATCTGTGTGGCCGATATATGGTTGTTTGAAATAATTTCTATGACAATTGAGCTTGAATGAGTTGAGGATATAACGCGGCTTCATTACTAAAATTAAAAGAAAAAGTAATGGAGCAAGAATCGAAGGCATATATGTGATAGTTAAAATGATGCATATTGAAGAAAAATTGCTACTTGTGGAGTGGAAAATTTAGTGTCTATAATGTACCAAGTTATCCCACAAGCACTCAGATACATGCACAAACAACAATAGCACACTTATACATGCATAATTTGTGCTAACTTATGAGTAAAAGTGAAATAAACTTTTTCCAGGTAAAACAGCTACTTGCTGTTGATGGAAGGCTTCATCTGGATTTTGGTATAGCTTCTACTGGAAGTTCCCAGAACTATACCCGCTCTTACTACATGAGTGGAAGAGATTATGTAATAAGTGGAAGTTGTGATGAGCATGTGGTCCGCATTTGTTGTGCTAATACGGGGAGGCGACTCCGGGATGTATCATTGGAGGTCTGTTGACTTTTCTTCCCTTTTCTCACCAGTTCTTTTGGTCATGTATGTTCATGCGTGATATTGCTACACAGGGGCATTTTTTTATCACTGTGATTGACATGAAACATGGGAATTGAGGAATTAAAATGCCCTAAGATTTAGGATGTGAATTCCAACATTCTGTAAGATGAATTAGAAGGTGGTTGTGGTTTTCTTTTCACTTTCATTTTCTCCTTATCATGGCTTGGGGAAGGAATAAATTGAGGCTTCATCTTTCTATGCTATATGGCTTATCCTGGTTCATATTTATGAACTGAAAAAATGTAGGTCAAGAGATATTTCTTTTGACTGAAATTTGAAGGAAATATGTAAGATAATTTGCTTCAATAGATCAAAGGTCGTGTTGCATGTCATGGAACAATGTGAAGGAATATAAGTTAAGAATTCAAGTTTCAGTAACTGGTATAGAATCAAGTATTATATCTCTCTCCTCTCTGATAGTAACCCTTTAGATAGGTGGTTATTATATGTTGTACTAGAACAGAAACAATGTGAGCACTTGAGCCTTTGGTATGCAACTTAATGTATAACTGAAAGTTAGTAAAAATTTTATGCTAAACCTAGAAGGTTGGTATCAACCTAGCAATTAGCATTTACAAGGCATGGCATATGATTCTCCTACATAAATCATGCTTGTAGATAGTGTACCTCAGCATTTAGAAAAATGGAGAGGGTGAATCTACAAGAAGGTGATTTGGATTGGCTGTCAAGTACCTAGTGGTGTTCACAGGTTCCAGAGTGCATGACATTTCTTTTGTTGTTCACTATCATGTTTTGCATCATATTGTTGTCTTCGTCATCATCTTCGTTGTTATCATTTGATCATCTATGTACTGTGGTCTTATTCTTCAGGGTAAAGGTGCAGGGGCATCAATGTTTGTTCAATCTTTGAGAGGTGATCCTTTCAGGGTAATTTTCTGATCGAATTTTACTTGCTGTTACTTTCTTGCTTAACATAATACAGGTGTACCCTTCCAACTCTTAAGGTCAACATAAGATAATTATTTTCATTACTTTATAATATTTACATTAGAGAATGCAACACTTCTTATCCTTGGTAGTTTTTTGACTAGCTTGTGAAATAGTTAAGTAATGTGTTTTTGTTTCCTCTGTGTTAGCTTGTTGCAAAGGTGTTGAATTGAGTTACATGTCAAGCTTCTGTGTTGTTATTACACAAGTTCTTTTGATGAAAATGGTATAACAGAGGGTTAGCTTGTTAGTTATGTGACATTACTGAAGTTAATCTCCGTTTACCTTTTGTGGTGAAAGTGAACAATTTTGAAGAATTTGCATAATTCATGATGTTTTCTCTGACTTTACCTTAACAGGATTCTAAAGCCACTACACACTGTCATGGCCATAAAGCTAATATTTCTCTTACGATAATCATTTATTCTCTTTATTACAGGATTTTCACATGAGTATCTTGGCAGCTTATATACGTCCAAGCTCAAATTCAGAGATTGTAAAGGTATAGATCGCACCTAGGATGATCCTTTCTTTTTGGATCTGTTGTCTAGCGTATCTGACATTTTCAGCATACTTGTAGGTCAATCTTCTGGCGTCCAATGACCATGGTAAATCACATTGTTACACACAACAAACTCACTCGGTTACTGGCATGGGAGGTTGAGTGTATACTAGATTGTACATTCTGTATGTATATATATATATATATGATATGTTGATGTATATGTATATATTGTTTTCTCCAATACAAGCCTAAGGTTATTGTTTGTAAGTTTAATTTTAAGCTCTATGCTTTAGCATGTTCATTCCTGAACTTTTATGCCTTCTTGAGTTTGGAATTTCGGCTTTGGACAGCATTCTCTCTTGTTGGCCTGGTTTGATGTTTTCATATTTGCACATAATGATGACTCCACCAATGTGAGGGTTCATTCTCTGCATTACAGATTATATTATAATGTATATATGCTGTGGATTTCCAGATAACTGATCATAGTATTGGCATCTTAGCTATGGGATTCATTGTTGTTTCAGTTTTCTGGTCTTTTGTGGTTGGAATTTTATTTCCACAAAACGTTATTTGCAAGTATCTAACATATTGCAATACTTTTGAATGCAAATATTTAAGGTATAACTTATAATAATTTCAAGAGAAGGAGATACATTAATTAACTCTGTTTAGCAGCAGCCGTGCTGCATCAATTAGTGTTCAATAAACCTGGGCACAAACATATAAGCAGCACTGCAGCATGGTGTGGCAATCTTTACATGCATCCGTAGATATGATGAGAGTGTTCCAATATATTTTAACTGCTATAAATTATTGGTTTTTTCAACGTGCACGTGTCATGTACGCAAAAACCGCAGTGCAGAAGTATCTAGTAGCTTTTGTGAGTTGGAATTGAGGCTTGTGAATTCCTGACATTCAAAAACCAAGTTGGGAAGATTGTACTATTCAATGTTTGTCTAGTGATATTTTTAAAGTAGTAGTCGGATTTTGAGCCCACAATTTATCTCTTAATTTGAGTTTCTGTTTCTTCTCTTGGTTTTTGGTTTTGGTCCAAGGCTTTTAACTGCAGTTACTTTTGTAGTATTCTAGAACAGAAATCTCAGTACAGGTACCTCAACCAAAGTAAAAATGCAAAAATTATAATTTGAGGAGGTTGAAAACAATGTTTTACGTTTCAATAATGACCCTCCAACCAATGTTTTTCAGATGGTAATATAATAAATTCAAACAGGAATATTGTGTAATAAATTAGTGAGATGTTAAGTGGTTAATGCAAATTGCAATGGCACCCACCATGAAGTCTATTACCATGCCCGTGTGAGTGTCATCTTTGCATGGAATGGAGAATTGAACCTTAAACCAGATTAATTACAGGTAAATCTTTTATTTATATATATAACTTAAACATACATCCAGAACCTTCCTTGGCAATTGATAATTTAAATTCGGAAATGCATCGGATCTAGCAAGCACTCCTCTCCAGTTGGCGCTTACAGACAAAACTCTTCTATGGACAAAATATGAGTAATCACACCACCTTGTTTGGGTGCATGCATTCATTCATTCGTAAACCGCCTGTATCATCAAAAATCTTTTCTCTCCTTCATTTTAGGCTTCTACAACCCCCACCCGTATTTCATTCACGGTGGACTTATTTCTAAATTACATGTTATAATTCTTGATTTTTAAAAAGGAATACATATAAATGTATTAATTCATACTCGAATTTCATTTTTTGGTTGCATGCATGTAATCAAATGTATTACATCATTACAGTTTCATATAAAACCTCACTTTATTTAGACTACTTTAGACATATATTTTTAAACAATAATTATTTCACGTACTAAATATGCAGCAAGAGTCTTGCCTCCTCCATGTTTCTGGTCTTTTTTCTTACAATTATTAGCTTGATTGTTTGTATATTTTCATTTTCAAGTTTTGAAATGATAATTAAAGTGAAAATGCATGCTCTTATGAATATATTGATTTGATATCATATTTTAATATAAAATATATTTTTATTAATTAATCTGAATATATTGTCATCTTACCCGAAAATCTATACAAAATTCACATACACATTTTCTGATTAAAACTTGAAACTAAAAGTGAACACGTACCCCCCCCCCCAACCTCATTCTCACCCACAACGTTCTTTAAAGCATTCA